>NW_006799970.1:706778-746171 GCF_000485575.1 Poecilia formosa | reverse complement strand
TGCAAAACTGAAATGGTAAGTCTTTTTTTTTTTTTACCATAGAAGGTTGAAGAACTGGGCTTGTGTTGACTGTAGTCTTGTTGACTTTTGTCCTGCAAGGTTCATCCAAGGTAGTAATTAAGGTATCTGCTTTTGCTACGGCTTTTTGCTGCACTCCAATATCAGAGGACTGGAAATCTTCCAGTAACTGACCTAAAAAAGAAAACACCTTTAATCATTTACTTTTCTTAATTTAAGCTTGTAATATTTATGAAAATGAAATCACTTCATATGCTTTTGGTACCAAGAAACATCTTACGGATTAAGATTTGCACATTACAAAATAGCACAAAACTACACCAGGCAAAGATCATCCCTAGGGCTTTTACTTTTGGCACAGAAGGTCTCCTTGTAAAATAGGGCAAGGGGCAATTACAAAATAATAAAGGGGCACAATGTAAAAAGAGTAAATACAAAAAATGAATGAGTTACATGGAAATCTAACACATATGCTTCTATTCTGAGTGAGTGCACCTTCACAACTTCAAAGATTTTCTTCATATTTTTGCTATTAGCCGTTTAACATGGAGTCATGTGCTGCGACTCAGTTAACTTCAATGTCATTTGCCACCCTTGTACATTCTTTAGAAAGCTACTTACTGTTAAAATGAATGTAAAGGTTATTAAAATATGAAAATACCGATTTCCGGAATGGGGAGAGGGCGGGCTGAGGGTAGATTTAAACCTAAAAAAATGATAAATATAAGCAATACTGCACTAAAATAGACTCATTGTCGAATAGTGGTTATTAAACTTAGAATGCAAGAAAGTCGAACAACTGGAAAACTCATTAAAAAAACATTGCACTGGTGTATTGTTTCTACGTTTTTTTTTTAATATTTCCATATTTGTGTTAATGTTTCGATAGTGGTAAACGTGAGCTAACAGTCCGTCATAAAAGGAGGTTTTTAGAAGCAATGCGTACCTATTTTGTCAACGTTGCTCAGAAATCTGTCCAGGTCTTCGGAATTATCCATCATTGTCTTGGACTTTAAACCCTGACTTTAATCGGCTCTATTATTAAGTACTATTTTTGCATCGAAGCGGCGAATAACTTCTCAAGTTTTAGCATTGGGTTACCATAGTGACGCGGAGGCGTTAACGGTCATCCGTTGCTTTAGCTCTAACGGTTGTAGTAAACAATTCGTAGTAATGGCTATGAATATTAAGCAAGCAACACTTTATTATTATTATTTCTCATAAATACAAAGATAATACGTGAAGAAATATATATTTTGATCTTCTACCCTGCACATCACTGAATGTTCATATGAGGCGAATATCATCGAATTCCTTTTCTTGTTTTCCTTGTTCTGTACTGCCACCTTGTGGCTAAAAACGCATCATCCATGCAAATAATGATAACTTGCATTTTGTTTTATTATAAACAGACATTGAGCGATATTTTAATTATCAGCACGTTTTTTTTTATTCTCACTGGCTACTTTTTTACTTTTACTAAAAAAGGTGAAAACCTAGGTCCCTTTCTTTTGCAAGGCTATTTATTTGATAATTTTTTCAAATCCTATGTATGACATGAATAAAACCGATTCTATTTTTTATATTAATTATATCAGAAAAGTTATTTTAACTAGTGACTTTATTAAGACACTGAAATTCAGCTATCTATTTATTTTCTTTTGTAATTTAAATCTATTTTTTATTTATCTACTTGTAATGCTATGAAATTCGTAGATTTCTTTTGTTTGTTTTAAATTAAAAGTATAACAGTGATTAAAATAACATCACACATAGCTACATAATAAATATATTTTTAAAAACTAATAAATGACATAAGGTTTTCTAGTTTGCACTGGGTGCACTGAGAGAGGCAGAGGAGCTTGATTTTTTATTTTGTTTTCACAGATTATCTGTTTCATATCCTGTCGTGACATGGTGACAGTTTCAACAAATATGTAAAAGAATATTTTTTGTTAAAGTTACATGGTGCAGCTTTCATTTGAACTCATGTTTCGTCATAAGGTCTCCAGCTCATCATTTGGCAGACAGTCTAACACTGATCTCCTCCCCCCGGAGACTTTCCAAACCAGTTATCATTATCAATTATTTAATAAATAATTAACATTAATAATTATTATTAAACTTAGAATAACCAAGTAGATAGTAAGTCCAGAGTTTTTTTTTTTTTTAAGGATACTTTAAGAAATTTTGTGCATCTTGAAGATTCTGTCACGTTCCAGGAAAAGGAACGATGACACATCTTTTATGGCTTATGGTCAATAGACCCAGAGGGTATTAAATAATTTCCTCTATAAGTATTGATACACGTCCCTCTGGAACACACCCCCAGGAATCTCATGGATAAAAGGATGTGGATCCTGTCCTGCTCCAGCCATCACATCCAACTAACCAGCCAGGACAGAGAAACTTACCAAGCAGACAGAAAAAATGGAAACTGGTCAGACTCTCAGAGCACCAAGCGCTAACTCTGCTGCTCCATCCTACTTTGGATGGTCCGTTTTTAACACTGTGTGCTGCTGTGTGCCTCTTGGGGTTGCTGCTCTTATTCATTCTAACAAGGTAGGAAACCCTTCACTAGAATAACTCTTTCATTTATTCAGACTTTATTTTTTTTTGCTTTTAAATACAAAACAAACACAAAAACTATTCTGAACAGCTTTACATATGTTGCAGCACACCACTATGTCCAAAGTGACATTTACAATATTGGATTATTTTTATTACACCATTGAGTAAACTCATTTCATGGTTCATCCTCTATCTCTGTCACATAGCCAGTATATGCGATTATAATTAGACATTATATTACTGTTTACAATTAAATGTCTTTCAGTGCTAAATCAATTAAAAAAAATTTTCAAATGACACTAATCATAGCAATTGTTTTGTCAAGGTAAAAGAAGCCATTGCTGCTGGAGACACAGTTGCTGCTGCTAAAGCATCCAAGACAGTCAAGATCTTGAACATATTCTCAACTGTCTTGGCACTAATAATCACCATCACTGTGACAGTTGTAAATCTTATTATCTTCCTAAGTTGATCAAGAACTGATTAACTGAACCCTGAGCATAACCTTCCTTCTCATCTTCACAACCACAGCAAAATGGAATAAACGAATGAGTTCAAAGATTCAGATGTCTGTATGAATGTTAGTCATTCATGTGCTTTTTGATGTTGTTTACAAATCATAAAAACAAGAAAAAAACATATGTGTGTATGCATATATATATATATCCAAAAAGCAGGGGAAAATGTAGAAGTAAAGCTAGAATTCAGATTAAATGCATTTTACAACAAACAATGACTAAATGCTTGAAAATACTTTAAAAGACAGTATAAAAGACTTCACTGGAATGTCAAAATCATCCTGATTTGATTAAACGTATATTTAACCAGTAAAATACAGATTCAGTTTAGAGTTGATGTACACCTATGGGAATGGGTGTTTTCAGCTTTTTTGAACCCATCCAAACTTTCTCTTTGAAAAGAGAATAAAGCATACATAGTTAATATTTTTATAAAAAATCAAGTTTCTGTTTTCATTTTCCTATTGGGACGGCTATTTGTGTCCAAATATGATGCATCTTACCTAAATATTTGCACTCAGATTCAATTAAACTGGTTAGGATTAGATGAGAAGATGCTAAAACACCATTGGCACTCACTATGTTCAAATTATGTTTAAACTTGCAGCTATTGATTTGGGCAAGAAAAGCTCTTAATTCCAAGAATGATCAATTTTTCATTCCTAATAAGCAAGGTTAAATATTTTTTTCTTCTCGCTTGCATTAGACAAAACACACACCAGATTAAAGCATCTGAACTATTGACATAGGGTGATTTACAGGCTTATGTCGTCCATTTTGGAGATAAATGTTACTGACAAATAAATAAAAGGTTAAGGTAATTTATCTACAATGACTGGAAGTACGTATGAAGGAGTTAAAGTAACGCTTTAGCTATTATTGCTTTTGAACCAAAATAGAGAAATAATAAAGAATCCTTCATCACTTTAAACTAACATGTTCACAGCTGGACATATTTGGCTATTCAAACAGAACGATAACCTCAAACGCCAATAGAAATCAGCTTTGGAAAAGAGAACCTATAAAGCAAATACGTACAATGTTTAAAAGTTTGATCTATAACCAAATAATTTAAATGACAGCCACCATTTCTGACATGGAGAGTCTTCATATTCAGGCAGTATAATCTCACAACCTTGTTAATATAGCGAGAAAAACTGCACGGTTTCTCTGAAAATTGGTGAGAGAAATTCACAGTAGTGATGCACGTTTTGTATATTTGAGCCGATATTAGTAACTTGAGTTTGTGTAAATTAGAAAAAATAGAATAAAAGATACACTTCGTATTATTCATTTAATTGATCAGTACTCTGCATTATTAGTCTCATGTAGTCCACTCCAAACAATAAAATCCATGCTGATAATTAGAATGTGTACGTTTCTGACAGGAATTATGTCTTTACTGTTACTGGCCAATAAAAGCAATTAGTAAACTTTGTTTTTATTATGTTTGTTAAACTTAATTTATAAATATATTGATTTTTGTTATGTTAATAAGTTCTCTTAGTTTTATGATAAGAATGGAAACAGTATAACTGGCATGAGTAACCCTGGTAAAGTATAATTTAGATTGCTCAAACAAGTAATAAAATGCAATCCAGTCCTAATCCCACTTTATTTATAAAGCACATTTACAAACAGCAGAGTTGAACCAAAGTGCTGTAAAATATGACCTTTAATAAGAAGAAACACAAATGTAGAACACACAGAGCAGAAGACTCCAGAACAAAAGCAGTGAGGATGAAAAGTCCTTGTTAATATGAAACGTTTGGCTGTGATTTTACCTTCAGCCAAAGGCAGTGTAATGATCACTATCATTGAACCGTATATATTCTTTAGCTTGTTGGTTCTACAAAATCAGCACAAACTGAAATGTAGATGAAGTCAACAAAGAGTCCTCTAGCAGCTAAAGTGATTCCTTGTTCCTAAAAAAAAACAAGGAAACATTGTCTCACATAAACCACATCATGCAGGAACCACTTGTGGAGACTGAGAATTGTTAAAAAAAAAAAGACAGTGGTTTAAATTATTCAGTTTTATTCATTTCTTCTTTTCATCATGCTTGTAGAGGACTGTTATTGCCACCAGGAATAAAAACACAGGTGCTTTATTGTTCTATTACTACTTTTTTCTGGACTCAAACAAGTTTAAAAGAAGGAACAATGGCCCTTTAAAAGCGATTGTCAGAGTTCATCACTACGCACCCTAGGCTGGAGTACTACTGTGTAGTTTTACCATTTCCCGATTGAAGTTGAAACTGATATCCATAAACATTTTTTTATGTTTTATGTGATTGCGAGGTCCATGGAGTTATGGAACAAAAACAAATGTGTAGATTCTACTTTTGTAGGAGAAATTTAGAAGTTTGGACATTATGGTGCTTCACTTTTAACCATCTTTAGTAAATGCATAAACCAGCTTCCTCAACTACAGATGAAAATGAAACTAGTTTGATCTAATATAACAACTGATCTCAGCTAAGGTTGTATGAAAAATGTTAAATTCAACCAGAGACACTCCAGTAAACATTCAAACCACGTCTAATTTAATCTCTGTTTATTGTTGAGAAACGTGTGGTTATTGAGGTTCATACCCAAAAGCAGAGAGGTGAGGTATCAACTGAGTTTGAGGATTTAATGAGAGTCTTCAGAGAGTACAAAAGTCCAGGCAGCACAGATGAGCAACGAAACTGAAACTCAAACACCGGTAGACAATAACTCAACGTAAGACAGCTAAAACAAGGATCGGACGGGGAAACATAGACACAGGCGGGATTAAATATACAAGAGGTAATCAGGGAACACGAGACACAGCTGGGAGCGATCATTACAGACAAGATGACACAAAAACTGACTGCATTAGTTTGCACTAGTCCTCAGTTTTTAAGCCTGGAGATGAGGGCAAAAGGAGGCCAGACAAGACACCTGCTTTTATTCTGGACCTCAATAACAAAAAGAGAAAATATACACAAAAAACTAATAATGGTGCATTACTTTCAAAAAACTAAAATTTGCTTTCTATGTTGGGGCAAATGGCAAAAAATGTTATACATCATAAAATAATCCAAATATAATGGATGTTTTTTTTTTTAACAATTCCATAAAAAATATACAATAGATGTTAAATTGGCAACATCACATTGAATTGTAATGCTATTCATTTAAAAATAACTTACATTGAGAATACACAGAAGTCTGATCTTTATTTTAAAAGAAGAATTGCTGCCAGAGTCTATAACATATCAGGTTAGAAGGTTGATCTGAATCCTAATGATTATTACATTTTCCTTAATAAGTTCTGGCTGAAACAGACCAGAGGAACCAACTGGTGTTGTCTTGCAGACAATCAAGTTCACATAACACAGACATTCACACATGACATTCACTGCAGAAATAAAAACAGCATTTTAATTATTGTATAAAATAGTTGTTTTTGTTCAAACATGGTATTCATACGAAGCTTCAATAAATTGGTTTTAACTTGCACAGAAAAATCAAGCAGCCCAGAACAGACCACGGCTTCAAACTGAAACTGTTTATTGAGTTTGTGGTTTCAGCAACAGGATCTGAACGTGAACCAGCAAGAGCTGCAGCACCCAACAGAAACCAAAATACAGGATCTCGTCTTCCTTCAAATTCAGAGGGTTCTGCTCTGTACGGAGGGAGGGAGTTTTACATAACACCTTCCACAGATTAAAATCACAAACTGCTTCAAAGACCAAACACAGCATACGATAAAACATCAAGTTAATTAGTAAGAAGCTTTTCTGTACCAAAAATGTCTCCACCTGCTTCTTTTGAAGGAGTCAATAGTTTCAGGGCAGTGTAAGGACAACAGAGGAGATTTCCACAGGCTGCCTGAAATACCAGAACTGATTTTGGCCATTTGACTTTAGTGCATGGGAAGAATGGAGTTTCAGCATATCAGCAATATTTTTGAGACTATTTTATGTAGGGCTTTAAGAACGAAGACTAAAATTTTAAAATTAATTCTCAAATTTATTGAAATCCATGGAAAAGAAGCCAACATTGGAATCTCTACTGGTAGAAGTCTTGCTGCAGGATTTTGCATGGTGTGAAGGTGATCCAAAGCTGACTGAAACAGATTAAAAGACTCCCACAACAATACAAAAGTGAAGAGATAAAACCACTAATAATCATCTCAGGTTCTGCTTTTGACACAAGCACTCATTAATGTTGAGAGACTCAAATGACGTCGAACTTGCATAAAGGACACTCAAATTTCTGAAATTTGATTTATCAGAAAAGCCTAAAAAGATGACATTTGAGATCACTTTCCATCACCACTCTCCAGCAATCTTGGGATTTGTTTTGACTCCATCCTACCCTTTGATTACCATATCAATCCGTCATGGCAACATGTTAAAAGTTAAGAAAATAGACTTCGACTCATCAGCCATTCAGCAGCTTTCCGTGTAACATAGACAATAAGATAATAATCGAATGTTTCTAACATATTATGGTGCCCAGAAAATGTATTCAGTTTTTCGGCCAACATGTTCTGCGACCTGTGAGAATTCATTTCACACCTCCGCACACAGGAGGTACTGAGTGCCATTGCTTTAACCACAGCAAAGAGGGCTTAAGTAGGACAATGTGTGAGAAACACAGACTTGTGCATTTACTGTCGGTAAGGAAGGTTATTTATGGTATTTTTCTGTTTTTTAAGTGTTTCGTCCTGACTACATGTTGAGGGGTGAAGCTCTTATCAAATAAAGAAAATTCTAATTGTAACACAAAGAGGTGAACATTTAACTATTTCTTTACTGCGCTGGATGAAAATATAGTTTGTGGGACATTAGAAGCTGGACTGGTTGAACTTCTGGCAGAAGCAAGGTTGTATCTGTCTCTCCGTCTAAAAAGTCTGTTTAACGTGTTTTAGCAACTGGACTTTTGTAAGGAATTCATATGTGCTACTGTTTCAGACAAATATTAGGACTAAAGCTATGGAGGGAAAGCTGAGTCAGTTGTCATATGTTTTGTTTTGTAGTGACATTTTTATCAGTATTTTATAAAATCTTTTTTTTCTGCTGTCTATTTCTAAATTTGCTTTCTTAAAAATGAATTGTCAAGATCTCAGATGATAGTTTTTCTTAAAGTTAAAATGTATCTCTGTGACGAAAATGCATTGAAAGGTATGAAGCTACCACCTTGTATGCCTAGTTTTTTTTTCTCAATTGAAATCTCATTTCTCTGCATTAAATATTTATTTATAGTAGCAAGTCAACCTCTTTATTACATTGGAGTCTTATTTTACAGCTCAAATATAGTTTAATCACTGAGCTAGGCCTGCAAAATAGTCTTTGTATTGACAGCCCATCAGACAACAGTATCTTTTAAATTTAAAATATGCTTTTCTAGCAGAGATGTTTTGAAGATGATGCTTAAAAGAAGTGTAAAATATTGATTATTGGTGCTGGGAAATAAAAAAAAACCCCAGCAAGGTTAAGTAATGTTGATACTGAGTAAAACTTTTTAAATGGATTGTAATCATTTAAGAGCTCTAAATGTTGCAAATTACTTTCCAAAAGGCATTGAAGTTGTCAGGGGGTGTTTCTGTTTTAGAGCTCCATCTTAAGCTTTCCTCCACATCTGTGTTTTTTTTTTTTTCCTTATCACATAACCAAAGTAAGTTCCTGTTCTTTTTTAACCACACCCATAAAGCATAAAATGTTTGTTCCAGCAGCACCACCTCCTCAAATGACAGGTTCAAAACATAAGCCAGTATACCAAACCTGCAGAATCCACTGAAAGGCCAAGCAATAATGCCTGAATCTCAGACCAGCGTTGCCCCAACCTACCGTGGTTGGTCTATTTTCAACATTATATGCTGCTGTTGGCCCCTTGGAGCTTGTGCACTTTATTACTCTCGCAAGGTAGGTAATCTTTCAACAGTATTAAAATTAATTTCGCTCAAACATTTGTCCTTTTTTTTTACCTCTACCTTTAAAAAAAATATTTACATTTTATGTAGTATCTTTTATACTATACGTTTCTCACAGATGATGGAACATCTGCTTTATTGTAGTCATAAGTCATACAGTTTTTATGAATGCCAATGCATTAATGATTTTGTATCTGAATGTGACACGACTGTTGCAAATAGCAAAGATTTCAGCATTATTTTTTTGATCTCATCTTCATTGATGCAACTGTCCATGAATATGTAAGTGATTGTGATCACTGTTGATTCTAAGGCAAAATCTGCAAATGAAGCTGGAGACACTGTCGCAGCTCAGGACGCATCTAAAACAGCAATGATCCTGAATATCCTCTCCCTCATCTGTGGACTCATTCTCATCCCATTCGTCATCTATCACTACAGCCAAAATCAGAAGCATCCCTGATTTGTCACTGCAAAAATATCTTCTTCTTCTTCTCCTCCTCCACCGGCAGTTGAAAATAAATGACTGATCTTATCTACATCTGTCAACCTGAATGCTGTCAAAAATATTCTTTGGTACATTGTTTCACCCTCAATTGTAAAATCATTTGTTGACACAGAATACAGCATCGTTTAACTTTGTCCGGTGCTGGTTGCAAATAAAGAAAACTTGAAACGCTGTCGAGTTGTGCGACTTTTGTTTTTTAGGTTCTCTTTGAAGCATGGGGTTATTGGGAAAAGTCAGCTGAAATAAAACCAGGATTCAACTAATAAATAAATATACACAGTTCCTCCAAAATGCATTTTCCTTCTTGAAGATGTGCTCTTTTTTCTTTGTTGTCAAACTTAATTTTTGTATTTTATTTTATTTATTTATTTATTTATTTTCAAATAATCAAACTAACTGTAATAAGACAGGGAAAATCTGAGTGAACAAAAAAAAGAGTTTAAAAAAAAAATTAATTAAAAGGGAAATAAACCTGATAAATTGTGAATAAATTGTGAAGCTGATTTCCATCCTGAGTACATGCCCATGTTTTTTTTTTTTTTTTTTTTTAACAAGCCAGTGGAACAAATAACCTGAATAGGACTTGTTTGACAAAACAAAAATACCTTACGAAGCAGCACGTCTTGGCCAAATTAAAAGAAATTAATGTGGAACAATGTCTTCCAGCCAGGATTAATTTCCAAAACATTATCAAGACTTTCATTTTAACAAAACGCCACAGGAGACTCAGCTGAAGTGGAGGATGTATCAAAAACAGCCAAGAAACTAAACTTCTCCTGCTTCTTACTTTCTTTACTCACAAGCTGGGCAACAGCAGAATTACAATGGAATAAATTAGTGGAGTTCCCTCTATTCATTTATTTTTACATATTTTGCAATATCGGTGAAGGAGGTGAAGGAGGTGAATCCGTTTTTTACAGATTTATTGAGGGTTAGAATTACAATTCAACTCAGTTTTTTTCATACCAGTGTAAAACAAGAATAACTTGTTCTGTTTGTATATTCCAAATGTATTACTTACATATATATATTAACCTGGTTTAACACATTCCTATCATTACAGCATTTAAATGTACAAACGGGTTCTCTTCACTGAGAACTGCAGAGTGTTCTGTAAAGTTTTACTCCAAACCCACATGCTAGAAACAAAATTAATAAATAAATAGATGTACTTAATCTTGTCAAGCATTCAGCAACATTCAGCAGTTTTGCGTGTAAAATAACGGTAATAATAATAATATATACTTCTAAATAATACACAAACACGAAAAATGTTGCATAGTTGCAGCCTGTGAGGAGTTGATTCACACTTCTTCCCCCAAGAGTTACAGAGAAGCAAGAAAAAAATGCTTTTAACCACAACTAAGACGATTTAAATAGAGCAACGCTCGTATGGAAAAAAATGACTCATGCATTTGCTTTCAGAAATGTACAGTATTCAACAATGGCTTGCTATCACTGACATACTATAAGCTTTTATTTGAACTCCAAATGTATACATGAGCCCTTTTTAAGAAGAAATTGTGGACGTTTTGTCCTATTTTTTTTATTTAGCTGAATCTATTGAAGTATGTTGTAGATTTTCTTGAGCCCAGGACCTTCTTGCTACCTCAGTGCTACCAACTGCGCCACTGTGCAGCCCAGGATCCAAATTTTTATTTTGTTCTGGTTGCTTTTTATTCACTTGAATTGAGGATCTTGACTTTCAAAACCAAACATGTTTTTGTTGTTGTTGTTTTTTCAAGCTTAGATTCCTGATTGCACAAAAGTGAGGAAATTACACAATCATTGACATAAATTTATGTATTGTTAAATTAAATTTTTGGAAAAAGAGAGAGTCATCTTTACACAAAACTGAAAACCCAGAAGTTTTGAGTATTATCTGATAGTGATAGGAATCAAACCTTTTATTTTGTTCATATGGCCTCCATCTGAACTCATCTGTTGATCTTTACTTTTATCAGTCTCTTGACGTAGTGCAGGGTCTATGCAAGTATATTAGATAATGATAGTTGTTGGTTCAGCCACTCTGCTCCTCCTGTGGCTCTTTGGCTTCAGAGCTTCTCTCTCTCAGAAATCCTCCAAGATGTGATAACAGAGATGCTTCTCTGTGTTTCACCAGCATTTTCTCTACCTCCTGTTTGGACAAACACAAATCAACCAACACACAACACATGGAAAAAGGAACTGGTCAGACTTAAAAGTCTTTAAATTCACATTTAGACTGCCAGTAAGCAGATTATGCCTTTAGTTTCATACAGAGAGGGAATTCACAGTTCTTACATCTTCGGACAGTAGTCCTCTGCTTGGTTTATGAAGCCTATGAAGCAGTGAGACAGCATGGGGGTCTGACAGCGCCTCCTTTAGGTCACCCTGCTCCTGAAACCCAACGCACAAGCTTGGGTCCAGTCCAGAACGGATGCTCAGTCGGGCCTGAAAGAGCTCTTGCAAACAGTCCTGTAGAGTCTGGCAGGAAGTGAACAAAAAAAATTAAACAAATGCTCTTTTGAAAGCACTTACAGCTTCAACCTTCAGTTATATAGCAATTAAAATACCAGCGTAATATAGATTTCTTCAGATTTTATAGATCTGTAGTCACCTTGAAGAAAAGTCTCTGGAAGGCCGGACTAAAGTCGGCGCTCATGTCTTTGGTTTTAATGTGTGAGAGACAGTGAAGGAGCATCAGAGAGAAACCACCGACACACTGCAGCCTCTGACGGCGGACAAAGAGCGTCTCCTCTGCTTCCTGTGCATATATGCAAAATAAAGTTGGTCATGAATCACTTAATCATCTTGCAGATGGACTGAAATGCAACATGCATGACCCATTACTGACAATAATTTCAGTGGACTGTGTTTTGTTATATTTAAAATAAGGATTCGGTGAATAATATTAACTGTTTTATGACAGTCAGAAAACTTTAAGGCCTGCAGTCCTTGGTGGTGTAAGCTGCACGCTGGAGCAGTTTGAACGTTGAAGCCGATTCTGAAACTAACCACAGAACACACAAGCTGGATCAATGAAAGTTACAGCGCCACCACAGGTTTTATTTACAAGAAATCTGCTTGGTTTGGCCTCATTACTTCAGCTCTCTGTTCTCATGAAAAAAATATATATATATATTTCTAAAAAATTGAAAAAAGTTGAGCAAGTGAAAGTGCTGTTGTTTATTTCCAGTTTTAGTACAAGTTTTGTGAAATATTAGCAATAAGGCTATTTTTCTTAAAACTATTTGGTGAGATGAGTTTGCTGCCAGTCCAGCTCAGTAACACCATGTGGTCACTGAATCATCACACTGTGTAAACTTCACTCTGAACTTTAAGCAGCGTAGATCGTGTGACCCCTCCACTCCCAAAAAAACCCCCAATAACTGGACGTAATTCTGGATTGTTTACCTTTTTTCAGGTGTCACCTGTGTAAATGTTTTACAGCTAGGAGCTGCTGCTCTTTAGATCAAGACGGGTGAGTGGAAATCGAAAGTCTTTGAGATGCAGTCTGAGGTTGAAAGAGAGAGCTGAAAAGAGCTGCGTGTATTTTGGAGAGATTTCAAATATAGACGCTGCAGCTACGTGATCATTTGCGTGTAATTTTGCTGAAGGGGAGAGAAGAAGGTGCTGGTATAAAGCAGACCTGGCTTTGATAACTTTGGTAATAAATAAAGCTCACAACGAATTCTATTTCAACCGTTTATTTTTCCAAACTATGGGACAATTTGTAGTAAATTGTGTAGTTTAAGACTTTTTTTTTTTTTCAAACTAGAGTGATGATGCTGGTCCAGTCAGGAAGCAGCAAAGCTATCACAAATAAATAAATCTTGGCATATGCACCGTCATAAAGCAGTACTTTACCTGATAAAAGAAAGAGTTCCTGAAGGCGTTGTTTACGTAGTTGTTGCTGGGAAGACTCACAGCTATCTGAAGTGAAACAGCTGGAGTCTGCAACAAAGGAAGAAAAACTCGAAGGTGTTTTCATTTATCTGAGGTTTTATAGAGACTAACAAGGTAAAAGTGCATGTCATTATTTGCACTTTGAAAGGACATACACAAAAATGATTAATAAATGGAATATTCTATGACTTTCTCACAGCCTGAATTAAAAGAAAAAGCTAAATACCAACAATTGTGCTTCAAAGCTTATAAGGTTCATGTTTCCAGTCAGAGTGACAGCTGAGCACCAACCAGTTTTAGATTATGCAGAGTGTCAATCAGGAATAATCCATGCTGGTAGACCAGAAACTCTCTGGGGTTTAGGACTGAAAGGTCCAAAGGGATCAGCTCTCCTTCGCATTCCCACTGGGCATCGAGGAGATCCACAAAACCGCTTCCTCTGCCTGAGATTAATCAAAATGAAATGATGTAAATTGTGTTCTTTTTTTATTTCTCCAGATGGTAGTTTGATTCCATGCTGCAGTGGATGTCAACTAAAACATAAGGTATTTACACATTTGACCAAACATCTCCAGTGTTTATGGATGAAAATTCCTGCACTCACTGCTAAGTTCGTGTCCAAGTAAACCAGCCTTCCCAGCCCAGGCCTTCAGCCGAAGCTCCAAGTCCCTTAGGAACAGGGAGAGAGGAGAGACCTCCACCAGCCTCTTCCACTGCTCCTCTGAGGGGCACAAATCAGTTCATGAGGTGTCTAGACCATAAATGCGTCCTGTGTTTTGATGTACTGTTAGTAAATGTAATGTTTCGGACTAAAATGTGGTCCTAATGAGACTCTTACTTATATTACAAGGAATACCTGGAGTAGTAATGACGGCTGCGTGTGTAAACCGACCAGGGTCCTTCGTCTGCTGACTCTCTGTAAAGAAACAAGGACCGTCATGTGGATAGTTCCTGGGTTTAGGTGAACGTGCACGACAGAAAAAACACAAACAGCAAAAATCTGAGCTTAGATAAATTTAAGAACCCTAAATCTGTGACAGATGACTCTTTAGATCAGGGGTCCCCAAACTACGGCCTGCAGGCCGGATCCGGCCCGCCACGTCATTTGGTCCGGCCCCCTGAACAATGCTGGATCTGGCCCGCCTCCTCATACCAGAGCATTCAGTGTTTTTTTTTTTTTTCATATATTGTATTTTCCGGTTTATATGTGGATTTTTCTTCAACCACCAAGGGGGCTCTTGAGCAGATGTGAAACTAACTTTCCCTCAATGAAAGATATACTAGTCAGTCCCAGTCACCGTTTCACTCACGGTTTTTTCCATTTGCATTCTGGGTAAAAATCTATCTAAAAGCGCGAATGTGTCGCCGCCGCCGACAAGAATTTTCTAAGGTTTCTTTCTCCAAAAACTAAGACCGGCCCCCGACCACAGAAAGGAACAGCTATGTGGCCCTCGCAGGAAAAAGTTTGGGGACCCCTGCTTTAGATCATATTTATGCTGAAACTGAAGTGAGGATTGACTGTTTTCTTCCATCCATGTATCAACAGTATCTGGAAAATACCATTTGAAAGTCGGAGACGAGAGCCAAGAAGCTTTTCAGCTTGTGTCACTTAAAATGGTCGAGGGCTGAGATATTTCCAAGGCCATAATCAGAAAAATTGTAAATGGTAAGGAATAAGCCACAACAACCCAGCATTTATTTACACTTGATAGTGCTGAAATGTAAAGCCAGGTGCACCTAATGAGAAATTCATTACTTTAAAGAAGTTTTTCCCTTTTTAGACACCAGACATTTAATTTGAAGTAATCCTAACTGTTGAAGTGAGACTGACCATTGATTGGAAACATTACAAGAGCTTTAAGAGGCCTTTAGAAAGGACAACCTCGTGGCCTCTGAGTCTGGTAAGGGGCTTAGGAATGTCTCAAGATTATTTCGAATGAGTCGTTCCAATGTTTTGAATGACCTCCACTGGTTGTTCAAGCCTTACAACAGTCTGCTTTAAGTAATATTTTACTTACTTTATTAAATAAGTAAGTAAAGTATGAAGCATGCAATTTCTGAGAAATTAAATGCATCATTTTTGCCACATCTTGTATGAATTTTGCAGTTTGTTTATGTCACTTTGGGCTCTGTGTTTCTATGAATCCCTTCGGTTTGCGGTTCTGGTTATTTCAGTGTTTGCTCATGTTCTGTCATTGATTGTCGTCTGTTCTGCGTTTCCTGATTTACTCGGCGACGACCGAGTAAACCAACCCCCCAGACCCCCGGCCGCCCTCAGTTGTTTCTCAGTTGATCAACAACTCACACCACGAGGACAAATAAGACGCTTCTGTTTCGGCATCTAAAGCTTAAAGAGAGGAAGGTTTCATGCTGCTTCTAACCAGTGTTCACTGAATTCTGAGTTGCTTGTATGCTACCGCTATCTGGAACAGACTTAACAGTGGCTAACCACATTTTGCTGTACCACACATCATGCACGAACATCTACCACCTACAGAAAGAACTACCTACAGAGTGCACAACATTTTCCACAGGGGAGTTAGATGAGGGCAGCTGTCGTATCTCACCCTGCGAGCGAACGCCAGACGACGCAGTCTGTCGCTGAGAGCAGGTCTGGAGGATGCCGTCCTGGGATTCAGCAACATTTACAGGTTCTCTCAGTGACTGGGTTGAGTTCCCTTTGGACACACAAGGGAGACATTTACTCTGGAATCAAATGAAGGGATTCACTGTAAATTAGAGATAGAAATGTTAAATTCTGGGTGTCTGGTGCCCTTCGCCAATCATGAGCGAGAAAGCCTGGATGCCAGTTCATGGGGAATCACACCTAAAGTTGGTTTAACTGAGATTTCGTTATCTTGCACACACTTTAAGTGTTATCTTAAACATAAGTTCCAGGTTCCAGAGCAGAAGATAACACCATTTGGGCCATTTAGAGATAAAAGCAATATAGTAAACACTATATATCGTCACTGAAAGTACTTTGCCAACATCTACACATTCCCTACTTGTAATATTTGTGTCTGATAGTAAATGTCAAGTGAGATGTTGTGTTTATTCGATTCTTAATCAGTCTTTTTATGGAATACTTTCTTTTTTTAGGTTTTATTGGCTCTAGTAGCCTTTATTTGATAGTGAATTGACAGGAAAGTGGGTAATGAGAGATGGGGAAAGACATGCGGCAAAGATTGCCAGGCCGGGAATCAAACCTGCGACGGCCACATCCAGGATTAAGGCCTGGATGTGGTGACGCAGGAGCTGTGCGCAACTCCTGCGTCACCACAGCACACCCGTACTATTTTATTCATAATTGATTAATTTCTTGGACAGCTACTTTTTAACTGAGTGAAAATATGTTGAGGAGGTGCTGTTCTACCTGAGAGCAGTTTCCGGGTACTCTACCCATCTCTGGTCTAAGATCATTTATGTCTTA
The DNA here is from genome assembly GCF_000485575.1 of Poecilia formosa. Lineage (NCBI taxonomy): Eukaryota > Metazoa > Chordata > Actinopteri > Cyprinodontiformes > Poeciliidae > Poecilia > Poecilia formosa. The sequence goes on along the minus strand of NW_006799970.1, from coordinate 729,331 downwards.
TGGCATATTCAACCCAGAAGTGATAGACTGGTAATGTGACCGAAAGGAGCAACAAGAAGAAAACACATTCAAAATCAAAACGTAAATAGAATAATTAAAAATAATAATAATTATTATTATTATTATAAATATATTTCATTTTGAGGGAAACATTATTGTAATCCGCAGAAAACTAGTCACAAATAGTGCAGATGAAACTCAAAATGAGAGTTTTTACTGATGTCTAAATGGTGTTTAAAAGTTGGGACTTTCAACGTCCTTTTTCTTTGGTTAAATTAGGACAGGATTTTTTTTTTTTATTAGTGTAACCATCTGGGCTGCATACAGGCAAAGCCAGACGTCACTGAAACACCTGGTGCCCAGTGATGAGAGGGAAGAGAGTGATAATAAAGTTTACTGGAAGTTGCTGACATCTGTTTCCAAAGCAAACTGATCCAACTGAATTTTTCCACTTCCTGATTTCAGATCCTTCCAGACTCTGATCTGGTCCGTTCTCAGAACACATCAGAATCCAACAGCAACACATATCTACTGAAGTCCGTCTGAATTACATTCTCGACAATGTGAAACAGTTTGAACTTGCGAATAAGGACGTTGTTACGCAGCAGACTCCAACATTTAGAGTGCAAAATAGCTATAAGTTGACATGAAAATTAATTTCAGAAGTGATTTGAAAAGAATTAATCCTATCACAAAAATAATGACAAGTGATTTAAAAAAAAAAAAAACAAATGTTTAATGATGTGAAAGACTTTAAACACACAGCTACACCAGTGGAAACATACAGACTGATGGTCGGATATTGTGAGAAGGGCCTGACTGCTGTAATCCCAATAAAGATTTTTGGTTATTGAGAAAGGTATAAAAGTTTTCAGCTGACCATTTTTGAATAAAATAGTTTTGTTTTTTTTTCTAAATTGTTAATTTGTGGGATATTTATACTCGTTTTACATAGTTTTATCCTTTTAGAAATGCCTGTCTCCTTTTTGAGCAGAAACAAACCTCTTGGTTGAAAATCAATCTGCACCGAGCGTGAACAGGTTCGGGCCTAACTAGAGCGAACAAAGGGCGTACCTTTCACCACTGGAACAGAGCTTGTCCACACTCTGGACGGGATCTCCAGGCAAAACTCCTGCTTTCTCGACGAGCCTAAGGCACGTCAGAAAACAGACGTAGACAGTAAACGACCTGTAAGCCTTTTAGTTCCACGTGTAAAAGACCTGCACTGGTGTTTGGATGTGAGATGCGTGATGATGCAGTTGGCTGATGCTCCTGTACCGGAGATTTGCTGGTTGCAGATATTGGACAACAGGTTTGTTGAAGGTTTTTCTTCCAGGATCACATTCAGTCGTTCAAGCAGAGGTACGACCCTCTGTTGGAGCAGAGCCATCATGGTGACGTTTGGCTTATATTCACTGCATTGGATCAGGCCATAGTCTTTGTACCAAAACTGTCCACAAAGTACTGCCTATAAACAGCCAGACAGAAAAATGGGAACATTACAAGAGTTAACAATTGAAGCTGCACCTCAGTGATGAGTAATTGCATCTACAGAGATGCAATTAATCCATCTCCTGTATGTAATTTGTTACATACGATATTTAGCTTTTTTTTTTAAAAGAAAAACATATATCCAGTTGTCGATAACATGTCTTGTAAATCTTATGAGCACTTCTGTGTCTTCACCTGGGCTGTGTTGGCACGCAGCCGAGAAACAAGTCTGACAAAATGGAGCGACGTGAGAGCAGAATCCACCGCTGTCTGTGTGGAACAACACTGCTCCCATATTTCTCGGTGCCTCAGCTCTCTGTCCTGAAAACCCATTGATTTTATATTGTTAGTATTGTTTGATCAAAAAGTGCTGTTGTTGAGAACAAACCTAGACTTGCTGAAGCATTTTTTTTAATTATTATTTCAGGCCAAAAAAAAAAAAAAAAAAGGCCCCCGCCGTGATGTCAGAAATAAGCCTGGAAACAATTGTTCTTACCATCGCATGGAGGTTTGTAGACCAGTCTCCTGGCTGGGACGTCCACGTCTCATTGTCTTGTTGCAGCTGATCCATGCACACATCCAGCTTATCGAGACCAGACATAAGGGCCGAGTGCCAACCACACTGCTGGTCCCATTCCTCTTCATCGCCTACAATCAGGCATGAATATTCATACCTTATTGTGCTGCAATGCAAATCAAACACTGCAAAGTGGCATTATGCTTGGAAGTGATGTTACCGCACGAAAGGATGTGTAAGGCATGTGGCGGCAGGACCAGAGCCAGGAACGAGCGCTGAGCTGCTCTTCTCTGGACCTCAGTTTGTGCAGCATCCTGCAGCTCGACAGCTGCCTCCTTCAGCTGCTTCCCTGACCACTGGACCTGCAGGAATATATACAGACTATTCGCTCAAGCTCAAATAAAGCATACACACACACACACACACACATGCACATACATCCTCTTGTAAAGCTCAAAGAGCAAAGATGCAGTTAGTCATTTCTGCATTCTCTGTCAACATCTAGAATCTTGACATGAATACAGTTCTAAAAAAATCTATTTTATCCGTTTTTATTTCTACACATTCAAAAAGCTTGAAAAGTCTTGAATTGCTTCCTCTATGAAAGCACTATTCCTTACAAACAGCATAAAAACTCCCCCTGCTGACCTGATGAGAATTTGCATCTGTGACACTGAAGAGATGCTGGCATAAAGCCGAGTCCAGATCGATGAGGACGTCCTCCTCACGCTGCCTCTGCTGCTGCCAGTAAGAGTTTCTCACACACATTTCCCTCTGCAGCGCCTCCACCTGACACAGAGCAGGAGAAAAAGCAAGATCCAGATCAGTTATCTGCCTTATCGTCCATGTGACTTCATTTACTACATTATAACTTTTGATTTAGGGATTTGTGCACCTACTTGTACACTATCGGTTTGCTCCGCCGTCATCAGCCAGAATGAAGACGTCATAGGCACAATGTTTTTGCTGCACACGTCCAGCCTTGCTCCAACTACTGGGGCCAACAGCCCAGTCACTGGATCCACAGCCTGAGCTCCATAACGGATTGCCACCAAGCCTGTCGGGTGCAAGCACATGCTTGACTCGCTGATGTAAATATCTTGCATTATTCTAAAATGAAGAATTGCAAGTTCTTGTTATTATCAACATGCCTTTTCCTTTAGGGTCTTCCATGGTTCCTGCCAGAGGAATTGCACTCCCAGAGATGGGATCCCTCTGGCACCCAAGCACAGGAACACTCAGACCGGATCCCATAGGGTCAAGATACTCCATCCCCAGGAGAGCTGGCAGACACATATCTGAAGCTGGCAGAGGCATTTCGCCTGATTCATACCGCAAAGATGAGCAAATTAAATAAACTTAATGAAAAATAAAGATCATATAAAATCATGTAAAATAAGGCGGGACAAGATTCTTACTAAAAAGAAATTGTTGTTTTCTGAGCCTCAGACGCTTGCTAATGGTCTTATAGAACTTTATATCAACATTAAAAATCACATCTAGCAAAGAATAAGTAAAGATATTCTTTGTTCTCCATGGTATTTCTAGGCATTTCCCCATTAAAATGAAAAATAATGGTGTAAAGGTTAAATTTAGGCTCATATGAGACAAACTGGTCACATGCTTAGGTCTGTAAAGGGTAGCTGTCTGTGATATGTAAAGGTCAAGTGAAAAGACTTTGGGTTAGAAAATGTGTGTTCTTAGGCTTCTGACTCTTAAATGTCAGACTTAAAAAAAAAATAAAGACCCTGTTTGTCTGCACATGTGTGCTCACTGCTCATTGGCCGGCTCTGTCTCAGTTTCAAAACAAATATGGTGGATAAGGTGACTGCTCCACTTTCACTGAGACAAGTTCAGAAAGTTTTTCAAGCTTTTCAAAGGCCAAATCGGCAGCCTCACTTCTATCAGACCGTCCCAGGACAGACACGTACACTCATATTGGACGATCCCTCATTAAATACTTAGAGCCCCCCTTGAAACTACTCTACTCTTCTTTGGCTGATCTTGTCAGGCGTCTGTATTTTGTTGCCTTTGTGTGGGTTTTTCACATTTTGCAATTGAAAAATAAGCCAGGAACTAAATATGCAACGGAGAGCAAAGCGACACCTTGAACAGAGGGAAAAAATGGTCCAAAATTTGTTTGTTTGTTTTTTTTCCACAAGGATTCCTTACCCAGTGTCCCACCGTCCTGCTGCAGGTGCAGAGTCCAGTCCAGCAGCATCTCAAACCGGGTCCACAGCTGCAGCCCACAGTGCAGACTCCTTTCCCAGGCCTGCTCGAGCTCCTTGCTCGCAGCTAGAAGATCGTCCAGTCGACCGCTTATGTTCTCGTTGCCCGGATGGCTCTGCATATTTTGTAGAGTCGGGTCTGAACCCCAGTCATCAGTTAGCGGTTTCAGGAGGTCCAGTGCTTTAAGCATCTCAGCCAGAACCTGAACCAATTAAAACATCTGTCGCTCAAGGTAATTTATTACAAAGCAACTCTGCAAACGTACAGCTTTAGAGTCGCTGGTTTACTCTCAAAGTCTGTGCTTGTGTTATGTATTTATCACATGTTTCATAAAACATAGCTCACCAGGAAACGAGGAGGAAAAACGAAACACTTTCCTCATTGCTTGGTCGTTTCGTGTCTTGGTATCGTGACAAGTATTGCACAGCAAGTCATATTTTTACTGGAGTTTGGAGTTAATCAAGTACCTTGCTGTCTAATAATGCTTGATATCCTCCTACATGAGGCACCAGCTGTCCAGCTCTAATGGTGACTCCTCCTACTCTCACCATCTGCCCACTCAGAGGTTCGGTGAAGACCTCGCCGAGCAGCGCTCCACCTACTGGCTGTACATCTCCTAGAAGACAAGCAGAGCAAGTCCAAATGACAAAAGATCTGTAATTTAAGTAATAACAGACATCTAGCAATGCTCACCTGTCACCAGATCTAAATGGACCCCAACAGTGAGCACAATGTTCCCTGTCCTGGAGTCCAGCATGGGATAGCCAATTTGTATTGGCTGAGGCAGGCGGGAGAGTGGGCAGGTATGCAGCCTTCCCAGGGGGTAAACTAGTCCAGTCTGTGGGTGGATGGTCACTGCCAGGGTGGGTACGGGGACGCCTGTGTCTGGGTCTGCCGCGGGCATGCCTAGTTGTAACCTATGACCTGGTTTTAGGCCTTTGAGACGAATGCAAGGCAGGGGCAACTCTGAGGGGCAGGAGGTGGGAAAAGGAAGAAATGGAAGGAGGGGGCTGTCCAACTTTCTGACATCACCTGATGCAGCGAAAAGCACACAAAGTATTTTTCACATTACAATCAAGGAAGACAGTTTACTCAGTTGGTGAGCTGAAAGGAAAATGAGAAATGGTTTCAAATGTTTTTTTAATGAATAAAAGTCAGAAAATTTTGACATACCTTTGTATTTACTCCCAGTAGTCACAACTTTTCTTAGAACCACTGTTCATTGAAAACATATGCATTTTACAATCAGCCTCTATCTGTTTTGTACATCTGGAAACTGAAATTTTAACCCTTTCTTCTTTTCAATAAAGCTTGAGCTTACTCAGACTGACATATGTGATTATAATTTTCAAGTAATGCCTTGATTTAATGACTGTCTTTATGACTTCTTGCCACTGTTCCAGTTCAGTTTATTGCATTTATACAAACCTAATCCACAAATATCATCTCAAGGCACCACTACATATACAAACAAGCCTATATAGTATATACAGAAACATAAAGCCAAATCGTTCCAATAACATGAACAAATAAAAAGTCAATGGCAGACATTCCAATTCAATCCTAGCTCACAATACTGTCACATCCAGATTATTACACCAATAACTCAGTGGATAGTATTGAGTAAGTGACCTTGCAGCAATTCCTGCTACTGAACAAGCATGTGGCGACAGTAGGCAGCCGACGGCATTAAGTTGTTAAATCCCTCATGTTGTTTTACCGTTCAAAACTTTTCCATTAATCTTATCCCTGACCCCATGTTCCTTGATCTTTCTGCAGTCTGTTCTCCATCTCTAAAAACCTTGAAACATTCGTAGAACATCTGTATTTATACTGTAGACAAACACTCAGATGGGCTCTACCAATCATGTATCTCCTGAAGAATTCAATTTCACATTCAATAATTCAACTATTAAATGAAAGTATTAGCATTAATGGAAATGTCCAGGCATCCTACCACTGGAGAAGACAGTTTGGTGTCCCAGAGATTAATATACGTTGGTGTGTAATGTGTGTATCAACCTCCAAAAAAAGAAAAGCACAAGACCTTCTGAAGATCCTGGTGGTAAGAGAGTGTCATTATGGCCAGTAATATGGGCCGTGTACTTACACAGGCTAAAATTAATAAAAAAAAGAGGCAATTTCTCCAAATTACTTAGAAAAAAGCCAGACTCCAGTTTGCAAAGGCACTCAAGGACAAAACACCTATTTGTTAGAAACATGTCCTGGGCTTTAATGAAATTGAAATTGAAGTATTTGATCATAGTGTCCATCACAGAGAAAGCCTGAGAAAACCGTCCCAGCTGTGAAGTGTGGGAGTTGCTGCAAAGGAGACTGGTGCACTTCACAAAATGGACAGCATCACGGGGAAAGAACATTACATGCATATATTGAAGCAACATCTCAAATCTTTAGCCAAGAAGCTAAATCCTGGCTGAATAATCTTGGGTAGAAATGGGTTTTCCTAAGAGTCAATGTGTTAAAAAAGTGGTTTAAGGACAACAAAGTCAATGTTCTGGAGTTGTCTTCAAAAACACTGATCTCAGTCTCATAGAAAATGTGTGGGCAGGCCTGAAAGGTTTCCAGCAAACTACTGGGTGAAGCTTGTGGAAGAACACCCAGAAGATCTGACCCAAATCATACATTTTAAAAGGCAATTCTACCAAATACTGAACAATTCACATTGTGTTTTAACTTCAAAATCTAAAAAAAAAAAAAAAAAAACACCTGATTAGTTCTCTACATGTCATATATTTTAAATTATTTAGTCGTTCTGCATTTGTACGCAATTGTTTCATTATAAAACACCTCAGTGTAAAGGATTTATATTAACCTTTAGGATGCATAATTGTTATTGCAGTTGAGTTTATTTTTATTACCAGCAGCAGATCCTTCCTCTTGGCAACTTTTTATGACTTTATAGCCATATCTGCTCCAAACAAACTCAGTAAGCCCTCATAACTCTGCTGTAACTCACACATCCCCGTTTGCTCAGCTTCCTCGATTCCTGTAAATATTCTGTTGTCTTCTAAGTACATATTTATTGATGTCACATTTTCCTTCTCTAAAGACTAATCTACTCAGCTGCACATTACTTTCAGTTTGGCTATGCAATTTCTTTTAATACCTGTACAGCGTCGTTTTTATTGTAAAAGTCCATTATTCTTATTTTTTGTGATTTTTACCTTTGTGTGAGTATGCATGTCCCACTTACCTTAACTCGTTGCTGTGACACCTCAATATTTCTATTCTATTCTGTTCAGTATTCTCTTCGTCTTAAATATGGCGTTTTGTTTCATCACAGTATGTGTGGTAGGATGGAATCGGCAGTGTTACCTGTACAGAGGTCCGTAGTAAACACTAATGTGGAACTGACAGGATCATAGGCCACGTTGCCAACGATGGGTAAAACTCTGCCAGTCTGAGGGTGAATGAAATAATCAGGTGGCACTGCCATGGTATGGCCGCTGCTCAGCAACATGTGGCTTTGAGGGTTTGGCTTCATGAGCCCGGTGACTGGATCGCAATGAACCGCAGCAGGGACACGCAGAGACCCGTCAGGACCTGAGAGGAGGCGGAGGTTGGACATTTTTTGTTTAATTTTTATCTAAAAATCCTGATAGTACTACCAATTAACAAATCTAACTTATGAAAAGTATTTTAGAATAAAAAAAGGGATTTATTTAAATCATTTTTTCTTCTTGATACAGGCTATATGTTTTTGCAATTTTATTATTTGTTTTAAGAGGTTTTGTTTTCGTTGTTGCAGCACACGTTTTTAGCAGTAGATGGTGCTGTTCCTCCAACATTCAAGAAGTCCTTCATGGCATCGTCATACTACTTCAGAAAGTACTGAAGATCTTTATTTTCTTCTTCTTTTCCAGGGCTCATTGACTCACCAAAGATGTCGTCTTTGGTCAGGACGGTTCCCGTGTCGGGGCAGAGCAGCTTGGCCCCGGTGCCTTCACCCAACAGCCCCCACGCTCCCTGACGGTGGCACTCTGCTGCCACCAGCTCCCCCATTTCATCCACAAGGCACGTCAGCCTTTGGGTCAAACTTAACATTGGTGGAAAAATATATTTAAAACTACATAGTATTTATTTCAGATCTCTTCGATCCATACTTGACAAATCTTTTACATTTGTTGGTGAAGCTCACAAGAGGCCTGATTGCCGTTGGAAATCTTGGACAGCAGTCCGGTGCACTCCCTGCATCGAGTGGTGAATACACTGTAGACCCCCTGCTTGGCCTGCTGATCTCGTCTCAGAACCTAGAAGGAACCAGTCACATCTATTTCACTTATCCTCTTTGGTAGGTTGTTCATTTTAGTTGGTTGCTTCCAAGATTTACAGTGTTTGGCATTTCTTCCTACTGCCTGTTATACTGTCGGAGAGGATGTATTATTAAATGCACCTTGTTCTTGATTATTTGGCAGAGAAGCACCACAAAATTCAAGGAACAAGCATATTTAGATTTATCAATCTGACAAACCTTTATTTATGATTTTACTTTGCCTTAAAAATGTATTTATACTTCTCGATAATCAGTTTGCCGTCCCATAACTAAAATCTTCAAGATATTCAAGATGTGGGGAGAAACAGTGGTAAAGTGTGAATCTTTTAACAATCAAAAACCTGAAACAGATGGAGCCCAATTGAGTCTGAATCTTTCCCCCCAAAAACTGAATAAATTCATAACAAATCACTTCTGCAGTTTGTCAAAAACCATGCCGGGTCAAATCAAACAGGTGGGGGATGGCGTTCTGGTTAGATGACGCTACAATATGTCTGGTGAAAAATTAAATATGGAATCCAAACATAAAGCCAGAGTTACAATGGACTGTATTAAATACATTCATTGCGTGGATGGCCCAGTCAACGTCCAGATCGAAATACATCAGAGAACCTAAAATACTAACGTAGCAGCAAATGTTGCAGCTGAGAGGTGCACATTAAATCTGGAGGCGCTGCAGCAAACACGGTGCATTAATTATATTTCTTCACAATCGTAATCCCACTAAAACATATTGAAATGTATAATCCCAACATGAGAATATGTGGGAAAGATCAGAATGTAAGAGCACTGCCATAATGAGACTTGTACAGTACCTCAAGCTGATTGTCGAGCAAAGTTCGCAGCTGGGAGGCCAAAGCCCTCCGTCGCCCCACTTCTTTCTCCATCTCTTTTCTCATCCTCTCGTACCCTTCCCCCACCCTCTCCTCGGCAATCATGCCTGGGTGGAGTAGCTGTAGTTTCCCAAGGACTCCCTGATACATCTCTTTTACCTGGACAAACACAAAAACACATTAGAGACAAAATCATCATACAACTATTGTAATCTGAGCCGGCAATCATGCAGCCTCAGCAAACATCGCCAATCCTCAGGAGACATAAGCATTTATGCAGCACCGTCTCTTCTTACATGTCTATTGCTGCACTTCTTCAGGGCTGTAACATTAATCTGTTCTCTAAACTGCATCCAGCCAATTAAATAGGAAGGACACGGGACAAAGAGAAGTGCCCAGAAGAAAACAGAGACCTTCGTATGTGATACTTAGCCTGTTTCAATGAACCTGAATGATCTGTGAAGCACACATGAGGAGGAAGAGGAGACGATGAAAGAGAAGACGTGCACAATGTTTCAGGGCTTTTATGAAATCAATTTAGAAGTCAAGAAGTGAATGTAAAGATGCGCTTCATTAGAATGTTCTTTAATTTTTATGAGAAGACTCCAGCCTCAGGGCTAAGCTTAAAAAAAAATAGATAAATAAAATAATTCCATAAGAAATTACAGAAGATTTACTTTGTAAAGGTTTTTCTCACATCAAACTCCAAAACAAAAACAAAAACAAAACAAAAAAGGCACCAACAATATCCCCAGTTACTAAAAGAAATATATTTAACACATGGATTGGCAAATTGATGAGACAAAGTCCCAAGTGGATTTTGTGTTCCTGAACAGTTCTGCTTCACTGAAGCAACAGGCTTAAGTGTGCGAAGGATAAAAGAGGGAATCAGCGTCGGTTCCCGTGCTGCCAGTTTACGTGGCGAATAATCCGGAAGTTTCTACCTCCGTTGTGAGCTGCCCCAGCCTCGCAGTGACAGACAGGCTTTGTTTAAGCAGGAGGCTGTAGAAAGTGTTGCTGCTGAAAGCCTCCAAATCCACCTGGTGCTCATAATCCCAGAACTCATCCAAAACATCCGGGCAGGCTGCTCTTCACAAAACAGGGAGAAACAGGGATAAAACAAAGAGGGAATAAAAGTATTTCAAATCGCATCAGGAAATTATTTTTGAAGAACATCTACAACTTTCAGGAGAAGTATTTGTATTAATTAAGGTTTTTGTGATGTTGCCACCATAAATTAATGTAGTGTTTCAGGGTATTTCCACCTGTTTTAGTGTGAGTGGATGTGATAAATAGAAAATCACAAAATACTACCTGTTTGGAGAAATGCGTGGAATCCTTAATTCCTGTACTTAGCCCCTCAGATCACAACTTTATTGAACTACCTTTTGCCACATTTACATCTGAAACTCTTTTGGTGTAGGTCTTTACCGACTTTGGACACTGGGAGATATTAATTTTTCTCCCATTCTTTCAGAAATAGCTCTAGCTGAATCATACCATCAATTCTTTCTTCGATTATAGCTTGCTGTAAATGTCACCCCGCCATTACTACCAGTGTGTGTTGATCTATTTCATTGAGTTTCTGTAAGGTTTTGACAGGTGTGTTAAATAACATGGACAAATTTAAGGTCTGCAAATACTTTTACAAAGGCCCTTGTAATGAGCTGCATTAAAAGTTCATTAAAAGCTGTTGTTCATGTGTGTGTGTTTTGGAACATCTACTCTGACGTAAAGTTCTGCTTGGTTCTTCCTAGTAATGGCATCAAAAGCTGTACAATAGTAAACGGAAGAAAGGGCCCCATTGATAAAAATGCTTGTTTTCCTTTTCGCTGTTCGTCACTGTACACGTGCCATCAGCTTCGTGACGTCAGTCTTTTTAACAGTAACTGGTTGGATGACTGCACCACCCAAAGGTCAGTGTCGGTGTTGCGTAAGAAGTCACTGGGGTCCTCAAAGGCCCGGTGTTTGGACAGAACGTGGGGTCGGTGCACGTTGCAGGTGCATTTGTCTAAAGTTGCCCATCACATTTGAATGTAAGTCGGGAAACAAATTATCTCCTAGGCTTCTAAAGAATGAGTAAATAATCGGAGTATTCCACCTGGCTGAATGGAGTCCTTCATTAGCCTAGCCTGTTGATTCCGATGGGTCTTCCTAACTGTGAAAACCCTTGAGCCTTTTGATGCGTAGTCATCCATTTGGTAGGCCAGCTGCAACGAGCGATACCTCGTTATGATTGGCTTCTTTTCCGGCCACCCGTATTCCTGGAACATAATCTACAAACGCAAATGTTTTAAAGTTACCATATAAGATTAGTGAACGTCTAAAACGCTTGTGCGCCAAAAAAAAAAAAAAGACGAACCAGCAATGCGACGCATAAGCAGAGAACGACCACAGCTCCAAACAACAGCCCGCCGGCGACCAGCCAATCAGGTCGAAGCAACAGATCACGTCTTCTGCTGATTCCCATCTGGGTCAGACGTCGAGGAATGGTTGGGAAGAAGGGTCCAGGCTCGTAACACTGGCCCCCTGCGGGCATCACTCGCACATACTGAAAGGCATTGGCATCCGTAGTTAGCGACGCTTTACCATTTATGTCACAAATTGCATGAGCCATCTGCTAACTTTTTTCATGTGCTGTTCTTAGTATTGATCATGACAACATTAGACAATTCAATCCAAACACAAACGAGATTTTAAAAAAAGTCAAAACAGCAAAAAATAATACATCAGCTTTTGAAATTATATGTTTTTATAATGATTTTTTTTTTTTTTTTTTTACAAAATAAAATTACGACGTAACAAAGTAGCTTTAATTTTTGAATTGAGGTTTACCATGTGTTTATGCCGATTGCTGCTAAGCGTGAAGACGTAAACCCCCTGGTGGCTAAACACCAGCGAAAATAAGGTAGGAGGAGTCCAGGAAAGGGTCAACTCCTCTTCCAGCAGCCGGAGCGCACCCCAGTCAAAATCGCTGTTTGTGTTGTAGAGATTGTCGCTGGAAGAAGTGCAAGAGACGATGAACAAAAATGTCAAAACAAAAGTAGCAAAACACTCAAACCTGGAAGAATCCACCACCTGACTTACATGTCGTAGAGCGGGTAATGGCGTGTGCTGACGGTGAACAGTAAAACATCCCCCAGTTGGAGACATGTTGTCGGGTTGAGGACTCCAGCTACACTCGACACACTCTGGTCTTCAACATCACTCGGGTCTTTGCTCCACTGTCTGAAACGAGGTTCTCTTTTTGCATCACTGATATTCTCCACACCGCTGATCTCATCTAAAACTTCGTACTCTTCGTCTGTAAATCAGTCATGCAGAACAACAGTATCAATAACGCAATAATTTGGTTTGCAAGAGTTGAGAATTTCCGTGCGTTCATTGCTATTTCGATTGGCGTGCGGCAGTGACAAACCGGTCGAGCTCTGTGTGCGGTCTGGAAACAGTTGCTGGATTTCCTCTGGGAGACCGCTGAGCAGGCCAAAGAGTCCTGCCTCTGGCGGCCGTGATACAGACGAAGAAGAAAAAGGAGGTGACAGGGAACCACAAAGAAATCAGCCTTGCTAGATAGGAAAATCCTATTGTTTACGTGTCTGTGATAAGTGCGTCTCCACCTGTTGTCTGAACAATGTAGACAGGACGTGAGGGTTTGCGATGGCTGCGGCACTGCAGAGTCCCCCGGGAGTCCCACCTTTCAAAAACCGCTTCCAGCACACCGCCCGAGACGCTTGACACCTGCAGTCACACAATGACAAGTCTTTACCATTAATAGGTCAATGCAACACAAGAGATGAGGCTGCAGTTTCACAATGAAGATGACAATACATGCATGTATGCATTATCGGAACAGGCTTATTTGTCTATTGTGTTTTATTCAATAGGAATGCGACATGAATATGAGTGTAACAATTGGGTGGAAAAAAAAACATTGAATACTTAAAATATAAGATAACATTCAGTCATTTGGTACATTTTATCAGTGTTACTCTGTTGTCCACCTGACTTTCATAGCTCCATGTCAGAGCCATATCCTGATCATATCTGCACTGGAGCTTCAGATGGGTTGCTGGCTTCCACCTGCATAGGCCTCCACATGCAGCTCTGCCAGGAGGCTCTCTGCACACACACAGACCCAGCTCCCTGTCATAACCATGGTAGTCCTCTGGTGTTTGGCACACCTGCAGAAAAACAGCCAATGCAACTCTTGTGACATGTACGTTCTCTAATTAATTCCTCTAAACCAACACAACTGTGAAATCACTGCTGAGCAAAAGTCACGGGAAGCAGCTTCTGGTTAAATATTAATTGGGTTTATTAAGCTTGGAGGCTTGTCAGGTTCATGGGGTAAAGGGCAAAGACATCCAGGTTGTACTCATTACCCGGAGTGATTGTGGACTGTGTGCTTACTCGACGCATTCTCTAAACAGGTCATACATATCTTCTGTATGAGTTTCCTGTCTCATATCATTTTGAACAAGATAAACCAAAGACCTTTCCCCTAGTTCTTCCTTTGTGTATGTGAAGGGCCATATCGTAAGTGCAAGCATTTACCTTGTCCTTGCAGTGAAGAGACCACTGGTGATGGTCCAAGCAGTCCCCATATTGTGTGCGAGACTTTCCATTTCTGCAAATGCTGTACAGCTGCTGCACACACATTTCTCCATCACTGCTGGACTGGTATCCGATTGTACAGAAGCAACGGCCATCAGTTCTCTATGGATATAAAAGGAGAAATAAAAAGGTCTAAGAAACGATCTGCCGATTGGTTGAAATGACGAAGACAAAGATTTAATGAAAACAAAAACATGATACTTTCAACTACAGCAACTTTCCTTATTTATCAGGTTCTGCATTTATGGTTTCTGCTCTATTTCACTTCCTTAGGGGTGCTGCTGAGATGCTACTGTCAACTAAGCATTTGCCCAATCTCTCTGAGTACCGGATTTGACTCTTTGCCTACAAACTGCATGCAACATATGTTCAAACCTATAACCTAACACAATGCTTTGCCTCCATGGGGAACACAGAAGATTGTCAGACTGAGAACACAGCAGGAAATTCTTTCTGCTTCTCCAGTGTTACCATAGCTCACATCTTGGCTGCCCCGGTAGACCAGTTTCTGTCTTTCTCTCTTTCTTTGTTTCAGTTTTTTAACCTCGCCGTAGTCCTGTATTTTCTCTATTGAATGCTGTTTTCACGTTGTTTTAATTATATAGCACATTTTCAGCAACAAGGCAATTCAAAGTGCTGTACGTGAATTAAAAGGAAATACATAAATATAGCTGTGGAAATTATTTTTGCACTCTTCTCCTGACTTATACCTTTGTACAACAAAATTAATTTGTTCCATCATATCTCTGGCCAAAGGTTGCAAGTGTTGTATGCTTATTTATGTATCATAAATGTTATAATAAAGGAGGAGAAAGATTTTAAAGGATTTATAAAGGTTTTCTATCTTGCGTCAGAAAACTCTCACATTTAACAGTGATGTTTACAATCTCTGATCCACTTTAAGTACACAGCAAGTCCTCAATTTTCAAGGTTTTGCAGCCATATTTCTACACAAAAGTGTTCTCCCACAGACTACCAGGGCCAAATCTCATTCCCTTGATCCTAAGCTGATGAGAAGAGAGGTCAACACCTATGCAACTTCAGCCACATGGGGAAACTAGATCCTTCTGTACAGTAATACTATCTGGAACTCCCTTGGCTTGAAGCTACAGATTGCTTATCGTCTAATATTTCTGAGTGACAGTCAGGAAGCTACTCCTTTCACGGTATTTGTGAGGAAAGAGCAACAAGACGAAAAAGAAACCATAAGCACACTTGGAGCGGATGCTTCTTCACTCTGTAGGAATTGCTGTGCTGATCTTTATGCCTTGTAAAAACACCCGAACAATGAACATTGGAAGAAACACCTGAAAACTCTGTCCATTTCCTGAGCAGATGCAGACATCCTGGCCAGACAAAGGCTGCACAGCCATAGGACCACAGGCCAGGGGGGAGGGCAGGCCTGGTCGAGGGCAGTAGTGTTGTGGAGGACACGTCAGGCAGCTTTCTTCAGACACAGCTCCAGCATTTGGCCCATATGTGCCTCTAGGACAGGGGACCGGACTGAAGCTGGCTGGAGGACAGTAGAAACCTAATATGTGCAAAAACATGTCACTCTGTCTTACTGTTACAGTCATAATAAAATTCAGTTGGGAAAGCTTACCTGGCTGGCAGTGCAGATTTTCCTTGTTATGTTGACTGATGTATCTCTCTTGGGCCATTGCACTCAGTGCCACTGCAAAATGCCAAACCACATGCATCTGCATGTTTGCATAGTTGTTTTTTTTTCTTTTTCAAATACTGAGTTGCTGACCAACATTTCCCATGAACTCCTCTGCTTCACACACAAACTCTTGAAGTGATTCACCCACGGTCCATGGTTTGAAGAAAAAAACAAAATCAGATGTAATACTCTGTGAGGGTAGTCCATTGACAAAATTCTGCACTCCGATGTTCTCCACAAATGATTATGCACCAGGCCAGTTAGTCTGCATGGCTTTCAGTGGGGAGCTGAATGATTTATAAGGCCAGTGAGGTTAGGTGACAGTGACAGTAAAGCGACTGCTCAGAGGAAAGCAGCAGGGGGAAAGAAAGAGCACCTGCCTGTTGCTGAAGGATCACCTTACTCTATTTGTTCTTCTCAATCCTACCATGACACTGATTATTGAGTTGGCGCTCTATGTGAGTGAACACTGCTTTCCTTTGCTTGATGACTGTTTTGCCAAAAGGACCCCTCAGATCTATTCATGACCTCAGTTGAACCTATAGTTTTATTCAGGGCCTGTTTATTTATTGGGGCAATTCTCAACAAGTTCTTATTTCAAAGCATTTTCCAAAGCAACATGGTGGCTGTAGTCAGAGAGTACTTTCTATCCAATAAAATAGAAGACCCTACTATGTGTGATTTGGGTGTTGATGGCAAATGTTTGCATCCAGGAAAGATGTTTATTCTGTTCTACATACGTTTCAAAAGAGTTCATACGTGTTCAGTTCGAACTGAGCAACGTGTTGTTTGCCGACGACTCATTTCAGAAACTTAGGTTTGCCTGTAGATAGCCCCAAAGTAAAGATCGCCGCAGTTGTTGCTAATAGCCGACATGTCCATTTTGTGAGAAACACTCTTTGAGTGAGTGAACTAATTCTGCCTTAATGCACTGTAATCAAAACTGTTCAAACAAATACATATTCCATCGGTTACCAATATAGACTGTTTAGTTTAATCATTGCTAGTAGTTCCTTTGACCCTAATATCTTCATGTTTGTTCAATAATCAGCGTCAAAGGATTGCCCTTTGCTCCATAGTAAAATCACACACACACACACACACACACCAAAAAAACGCTTTGCTTATTGATATGAAGCACTGTCAGCCGGCTGGTTATTTGAACACAAGAGTTAAATAATGTAATTATGTAACATTTTACTTATGACCACTCTCTTTTGCATTCAGCGTACCACGTTTGTGTGCACATTTTTTTTATTTTTTTTTATCTAAAACTTGGAGGTGCAGAAAACAGTCAACAGGCCTGTTTTCACATCCAGTAGTCAAGGTCTTACTAAACTCTGTTATTGTAGTGGGATAAATATGAGACTTTGGATACCTGGAATAACCTATATGGGGGGTTTCATCACAACAGCCATGGACATTGACCCCGCAGTGACGACCTACAGCTTATCTAACTGAACTGGACTCAACTTTCACCCAGATCTCCATGTCGGCTGTGACAAAACCACTCATCTGAGGTATTAAATATAATCCTTCTTTTTAATGAAAAAGACAAACATGATCACCTATACTGCTCTGGTGTGCAGATAACACAAGGCATGAAGATGAAAACTGTTTGAGCAGATCCAAAACTCAAGAAGACAGACTGCTGCTCGACTTAAAAACCATGAAACAAAAAGCATAATGCTTTGAAACTTCAACCTCCACCAGTGAAAAAAATAAAGGGTAACATTTGAATCTTTTCTTTGAATTGGTTCTCTGTTTTTAGTTGTTTTTTTTCTCTCCTTTTAGCTGCTGTTCAGCGCAATAATCATAAAGCACAAATATTGGAATCCAGTATCTTTCTTACTAAAAATAGTCGTATCACCATCTGTGATTTTAAAAGTGCTTCATCCTCACTAATGCTCACGATAATCCAAAGTGAGTTTAGCCAATAATTCTCTGAAATTAAGTTTTTAATAACGACTGAGCAGTAGATGGTATCTCTGTGACCTCACACAGTGTGTTTGTGAGAGTGTGTATATTGTGTTTGATAATCACTGTGACCCTCCACGTGTTGACTGTTGACACAGGCAGGATTTGGGCAGCTGCTTTGATAACAAGGACCTTTATAAGTCAGAGAAGAGAAGCCAGTCCACAGACCCCTGATCCTTGGATAAAGAACCTGCTTCTCTGTTGTGCACTGATCTTCCTCTTGTTCTAAGTAAGGGACATGTGAAAAACAAGTAGAACGGCTTCCATGTGTGTGTTTGTCGTCTTTTGGTATTCTTATCAGTTTCCCTTATTTCACTTTTACAGAGAGATAAACATGATCTGGGAATTAGTGCTCGTCACCCTGTCACTCTCAGCAACTTTAGGTATATTTTTTAAAAAGTATTTTACATCTCTTGCTTTTCTTGGTTATGGTTATGGTTCTTGTTTTGTTTTTTTCTTACAAATGTGTTTCTTGTTTGCAGCCCATCCTCTGCACAGTGACTCCAGGGAGGCAGGCTGGGTTGACTCAAAGGCTAACCACGTGTTTGACAAGGCAGACCTCTCAAAAGACGTCCAGTAAGTTGACCGAACAGAACAAGCAGCTAATGATGAAGACAATAAAAAAAAAAAAATCTCCAGTGTCTTGTGAAATTATTTATGCCCTCTGAACAATGTGCAGTGTGCACTTGTGATCAGTCCTCTTGAGTCAATATCTTATATAACCACCTTTTGCTGTAATTGCAGTTTTTTTAGAACTTTATTGGTGTCAACTTTAACTAGGCCATTCTAATAATGAATATTATTTGTTCTTTGTCCTTCCATTGAAACTCTGGGTGTATATTCAGGGTGACTGTTCTGCAGGAGCACAAAGATTTTGGATGTTGGCAAAAGAGTTCAATTTCTTTCACATATTTGGCACTGACAAATGGCTTTGAAGTAAACATATATTCTCCCACATAAGCTGTGGATTTCTGCAGCTCCTCCAGTGATACCGTGGGTATCTTGGTTACACTGCATTATTGTCTTATCAATTTAGAAGGACGTCTTCAGGGTGTCTTCAATGGTCAGCAGATGTGCCATTTTCTTTCTAGATTATTTAGGGTGCAGAAATATGACTGTTTTTTTTTAGATTTAGACAATTTGAAAACATGAATTTGTTTTCTTTTCTCTTATGATACTGAATTAATTTGGGTTAATAAAAGATCCTAATAAAAGACGTCTAAAATAAGTTAAAAGGGTATGAATAACTTCTTAAGGCACTGTGATACGTTTGATCCAAAGTGGAATATGAATAAATAATTATATATAATGTAAACTATATACCAGCATGTGTATTTATGATGTATTTAGAGTTTTACAAGCATTTTTCTTTCACATTTTCAAAAAGAGATGATGCTATTACTTTTTTAATTTTGTATATTTTATCCCAGTTATGCAAATTAACTGACATTATTTCAAAGGATGTTTTTTTTTTTAGGTGTGTTCATTCATTCCTTTAGTCGTTTACATGAACCGTTTCTCTTTCTGTGCTTAGTGGGATCTACAAGAGCGTCATCGACAGCAGTGGTCTTTACACCCTTGGAAGTGATGACACGAAGCATCCCCTTGCACAGGAAATGCAGCGCAAACTCACCGTAGAGTCGGAGCGTCTGCGCGTCCGTCTGCGGCAGGAGCTGGCCGAGCTGCGGGAGAGGTTGTCTCCCTCCCCAGCACAACTCAGCGCCACCCTGAACAGCATGAAGGAGCGCCTGAGTCCGCTCACCCAGCAGCTGCAGAACTCCTTGAGCAGCAACACCCAGGACCTGTGCAGCCAGCTCAGGCTGTACCTGCAGGGCCTGGAGAAAACGGCGGCTCAGGCGGAGGCCGGTCCTGCTTTCTACCAAGAAGCTGTCCAGTGGATTAGTCAAAACCTGGAGCTCAGCAACAGCCAGCTATCCAGCCTCATCAGTGACTTCCAAACCTCAGCGAGTGGTGTGATTGAACACCTGAAGCAGAAAAGCGATGCTGAAGAGGGGGCGATTGGCTCAGAGGTCTGGCAGGCGGTGATCTCCAAGCTGGGGCAGGAAGTGAGTTCGCTGAGGGAGGAGGCGCAGAGCCGGATGGGAGCTTTCAGAGCGCAGCTGGCAGCTCTGCTGGAGTCCGCTCGGCCTCCTCAGACTGAAGTCGCAGACGGTTTGGAGCAGTTCTGCCACAGCGCAGCTCTGCAGAGTCAGGCGCTGCAGGCCCGGATGGAGAGACTGTTTATCGGCGTGGAGGAGGAGGCCAGAGGCACGTCTGCCGTGTCTCAGCCTCTTTCTTCGTCGATGCAGGAAGGAGCATCTTTGCGGGAGGACTTCTCAGTTAGACTGTCTGCTCTGATCCAGGACATTATGCACTCTGTGCAGTAACTACAACACGCACTTAACAAAACATATCTAAGCATCCATCTTCTTTGTTTTGCCATTGTATCAGTATGGAAAACCGGTTGTAAATATGACTCAATAGAAAATGTTCTGATGACTTTTTTTCTTTATCAGTAAGCAAAAGATAGAGAAAGTATCTCCTTTTTTATAAGTTGCTGCCTTTGTAAAGTATTTTGTTGTATAAGTGTCAAAATGTGTTTTGTTTCATTTGCTGTTTGTCTTTTCAGTGATTTGAGAGTGCAGAACTGAAATTACTTGATTCATCCTTATTTAAGAATGATATGACATAGTCTTTTCAACCACTATGTGCAAGATGATTGAAAGAAAATATTGTAAGTGGACGCGATGTGTGGCAGGAAGGTTTGCCATGTCAAAAGGAAAATTACAACAAAAAAACCCATCCCAGTTCAGTTTTGTTATTTAATCCAGGGCATGTGTATTTTGCCCTACGCACTTAGACAAACAAACATCTGAAGTGACCCACTCTGATCTGTTTTCCTGCCAAGAATTCCTGCGTGTTTGTTTTTCTCTTTGCCAGAGTGGAAAAGTGGTTGCAAATACGTCTAAATCATCGAGTATTGGAAATGAGATTATATTGCGTATGTGAGTAAATATTGTTGCCCCTTTTAGTGGAGTGTAAAAGTAGTTGTTGCCTGTCTAAAGTGTTCTGTCTGTCTGAGTTCAGAACCAAGACGATACTGTTGTTTTGAGTTTTATTTATGAAAGCTTATCTATATTTAAATAAAAATCCATTAAACGATTTTGTGTGACATTTCTGTCTGTCTTTCTAACTTTATGTTGCAATCACTTCTTTCGCTCCCGACAGAATGACGCTCTGGGTTGTGAGCCATGTTCATATCATGAGCTTCCATAGTTTATGAGATTCAAGAGTGCGGAACCAAGGATAGCTTAGTTTTTCATATATATTTATTAAAGAAAGATAATCTATATTTGAAGAAAAGTCTTTTTGTTTTGTGCAAGATTCTATTGTACAACAATGCAGTAGAGATTTTACAAGCATGTGAAAGGAAATGATCATGCAGCTTACGGTCTTGAGATTTATTTTTCACAGTTCAGCTTTTCTATTCCTTTGTAATCATTAAAGACAATATCAATGCAAGAGTGCAAATAGAAAAAGCTACATAAGATCCCACAACATTTGATTGGACTATTTGATCACTTGCTGCTAAGACAAAAAAAAACTAAACATTTTAACATAAACCTGAAGATACAATCTGATTAAAAGACATAGAACAGTGATAATTTGCACAGGCTGTTTGATCAGTTGGTCAAATTTGATGCGTCCAAGTTAGTCGTCCAGTCAAATGACGACTTTTTCAAGACAAACCAGTCGCCATGTCAGGAAGCAGGGCAGCAACAACCGACCCAAGCGTGAGCCACACCACCAGGCTGCTCGCATCCACTCCAGCACTTCCTGACGCGACAGTATTGCCAGCTAAACACAGCAGACAACATTTCAGTTCGCTCAGAGTGTTGATATGCATTTATGGCTGTGTAATGTAAGGTTATTACAATTCAAGAATACTTACTAGAGCCAGCTGCCTCAGGCACATCTTTGGTGGGGCAAGATTAAAGAAATGATCAGCCAGAGAATTTATCTCAGTGCTGAATGAATAGTGAGAAAAGGGCATTTATATTTTACAGACCTGCTGCAGCGGTGTAGAGAGGTCCGACTGAGACGGTGGCAGAGTCGCTGCTTTCTTCTCCGAAAGGAGTCAGAGATCTTTTTCTTCTGGCATTACAAATCTGACAAAATGCAGGGGAAGGTTTCGCCCATCATATAATTCTTTATATACCATTACAGTTTTCACCCATTACTTCCCATTGTTTTTTTATGGAACAACCACAAACTTTAAAGTGTTATAATTGGATTTTATGTGATTAACAACTCAGTTTTTATTTTACTTCACAATTATGTGCTACATTGTCATAATAAATTGCAATTGAATTAATTTGCATTCGTAATGTGAAAAGTTAAAGGAACATGAATACAGTTAAAAACGTTTTTCTTTTTTTTTTTTTTACTTTTTGTATCATTTCCTTCTAAGGGTTCTACCTCTCCCTTTATTTGTTAACGTGGTGAAGATTACATGAAATAAAGCAGCACACATAAACAGAGACTCACTTTGGACAAATTTAGCAAATAATTCTTATGCATTTTGAAATATTATTGTATCATTTCACAGCATCGTCTACAATTTCTCTACAGAGTTCTATTTATTTATTAGCAAAGGCAGCCCGATCTATTTACCTCCCATTCTTTTCCTTGTACTGCCGCTTTCAGATCCTTGCCGTTAAAAGGTTTTGTTACTTTAGTCAACTTACATTCGTCACCTCTTGACACTTGGTGGGCTCACACAGTCTCAGGATGCAGTGCAGGTAGATGGTGGACTTCTCCTGGTCTCTGTGCTGAACAAAGCGGAAGGCCTCAAAGTTGAACTGGGCCACGTTGGAAAGGCCATTGCTTGTTATAACAAGCAATGGCCTTTCCAACGTGGCACAGTTCAACTTT
>NW_006799970.1:698565-706695 GCF_000485575.1 Poecilia formosa | reverse complement strand
TATTTTTTTTTTATTAGATGTCAACTCTAAGATTTGGTTTTATCCAGACTTTTCTACCCAGTGAAGAAGTTGTACTGATCCGTCTGAGTCATGTTGTAAGGACTGGGAGTCGCAAAGCAGTGATCGAGGAGGACGTGGAAACTGGAAACAGGTTACCAAAGAGAAAATTCTTACATGTTAGCCCTTTATCTATCACTTTGAGCCACTCAGAGGGAAAATATGGCAGGATTTACTCACTTTCCTGTGAGGTTAACAGCTTTCACCTCCACATAGACTTTGGTTCGCAGCTCAAGGCCTGTTGACGGAACCGTCAATGGATACCTGTAGTCTGTGTCCTGAGGAAATAAGGCTTGTTAAACAGGAGCAGTGACAAATCTCTTTCATTGAGTGGAATTGGACTTACATTAAAGACACCCATTTTTAGTGTTTCAATAAAGCTTCCATTGTTCTGTGTGGTTGCCACAGAGACCGAGGAGCTAAAGAAAAATCAGAGAGTAGAGAAGCTTTTATGAATGAATTTTTGTGATTTTGATAGTAAATCAACAGTCCGTGCTACTCACGCTACAATCTGTGTGTTGTTGATGAGATACTCCAGAGGGTATCTGCAGGAGAAGTAATAATACAGGTCTGTGGAGTAGCTGATGATCCCCGCATCCGTTTTTGGGGTGTCGATGTACGATGAGATGATAACTGTCTGAATACTTGAGAAACTACTGAAGGGGCCCGAGGGGTCAGGAGCTTCATCCACGATCTGAACGTGAAAGCACAACATACACTCAGTTCATCTGCCCTTTCTTTCTCCCTTAAATCTGGCAGGTAAGCGTGCGCCAACGTGCTCCAAGGGTCACGCTTTACATGCAGAGACTGGCGGCAGGAGTTGTCCAAGCTGTTGTTGACGGGCAGGTGGTAACGGATGATCGGCGGCTCCACGCTCTCGTCGACGGAGCCCAGGCAGGCGGTGTTGTTGTGGTTCCCGTTGAGAGCCAGGTTGGAGGAGTTGAAGCCTGCCCACAGCGCCGTGCACAGGTTGACCTCTACGGTTATCATGGTGGTGCCGCATTCAATTGTCAGGTCTGAGTTATCTGGAAATGATGAACCCAAAATACTTTCACTGATTTTTGTCACACAGTTTAAATGTAAATGTTACACAGTAACTTCACATCATTTCAAATTCATATTAAATATTTCTTAATTGAATGTATTTTCAATGTAGTTTAGTGTCTTTTATTTCTTTTTTCATTACTTTCTTTATACCTTTTCCCCCCTCTTTCCTTTACGATGCAATACTTATAATATTTAGTATATATTTTTATTTAATTTTAGTTTGATCAGTGATTAAATAACTTGTTTACTGTCTCTGCATTGTCACTAAAACAAATTTGTTTCCTCAGTAAATGAAAGTCAGATCTTCTCTACTAATCATGTATTTCTATATATTTTTCCTTTGTTTTGCCTTGTTTAGTTCAGTAGGACTTTTGTCATTTGCTTTGCATTGCCTCTTGCTATTTTTTATTCTTTGTAAAGTACATTGTGTTGCTTTGTAAATAAAGATAGATAAGTTATTTCTTTAAAAAAAAAAACTCTCCTAAATATTAATATGCGGATAGATCCTTACCTGGTGTCCGCTCATACATCGTGGAGCAGTTGTACACACACAGGGCGGGCTGGAGGAACACGGCCAGCAGGGGGAGACAAAGGAAAAGATCCATGCTGTCTGGAGGAAACTCGGTTTGGTTTTAGCTGAAAATGAGAACATGCTGACAGAACAGCATGGGAATCCATCCACCTTTGCTAGCTTTAACATATTTAGTCAATTAAATGCACCATTAACAACATTTTTTTTTTATTTCTTCAGATTGCCATCTATGAGTAGAATCACCAAAACATTGCAGCATTCTTCATAATCTTCTGATTGATTTAGCACAATAAAACCAAAAATCACTGTCGGCTATAAACACGATCCAGTTCAAAGTTTAGTTAAAGAGTTGCACGATGAGCTGAAGAGAGTCTTACCTTGCTGATGCCTGTGCAGGTGTTTGTCCCAGAGATAGCTGAAGGATACGGCCTTTATAGGACATGTAAAACCGCTGCAGCATCACTCTGCAGCCCTCCCTTTTGACTAATTATAGATGGTTGCACAGACACAAACACACTTTCTGCACCTGCCCATGCCGTGACTTTTCAAGAAAACAGCAACAGCTCGTGGCATGGTTTATTGTCAGATGTTCTTCCAGTAGATCACTTTGTCAGTAGGTTTTGATATAGATCCCTCAGGTTAAACCGTACATGCTGTCTCAGGTGTCTGTCCGTAAGAAATGGTTGCTAAACACCTGATGTTACAAAGATACTTTTCAGAAGTCATAACTGACTACAGTGCCATCACCACTCCTTCATACCGCTAATGATGATATGAAAAAGAAAAACTAAGATGTTTTTTTATTATTATTTGATACAAATGTTTGAGCTTTTAATTCGTATTAACACCAGGATATGTAACAAATGTGGAAATGATTTAGATTTATAGTTATTTTTATTCAGCCAAGAAGTTTGTTTTGGCAGGAAACACATCTCCCAGAAACTGAGATGTTATGAAAGCGCAACCATTTTTTTTTTCAATTAATTACATTTTTATTTCCAGTGCACCATAAAATGATAAAGTGAACATTATTTCTCTTTTCTGACAGTACAGAAATCTAAATCTTCTAATTGCAGAGCAGCTGTTTGCATTTTCTGGTATTTAAAAAGATGAGCTCCAGGTCTTTGAGGATGAATGCCTCCTTGCTATCACTCATGATATGGTTAAATAAATAAATAAATAAATAAATACAATACTGTCAGTGGACATGTACAATATTATTACTTCTTACATATTTTCATCTGTCAGTCATGTGTCAGAATGACACTTAAAAAAAATATAATACGTGCAGATTTTCCGTTTTCACAAACAGCACAAACAACTTATCTTCTTTGTTGCAAAGACCAGCGAATCTGTACGTCTAAACAGCAACCTGGGACAACACCTACATTGTGTTTCAGGCCAGCGGAGATTTCCCGTCTTAAATTGTGGATTCATGTCTAGAGAACAAAGCTTGAAAGTTGATCACAGCTGTGATGTGTATTGTGTATTTCCCTAGGATCTCAGGCTGCTTCTGTGTTATCCCCACAGAGCTGTAAAGCAGGTACTCTACATACCTACAGGCCACAACTGCTGTTCAACTGGGGACATTCTTTGTTCATCAGAAGCACAGAAAGAAAAGGAGTGCTGCCAAAATCCTCACGGTGACAGAAGTTGTCACATTATCTATAGATGTGACGTTCTTTTGTGACCTTACTAACTCAATCTGATTTTATGCTGGTGTTTAGAAATAGATGCCTTTGTCACTCTTTATGCCAGTGAGTCATGGCTTCTTCTTTATTTTTAATTGGTCACTCTGCCTGCAGGGTCAAATGGAGAATATGATATGAATAATTGGGAACAGAGGCTTGAACAAAATGCTAAAATTAGTGAAAAAATAAAAATAAAATAATAAATAAATAAAAAATATGATCAAATTAAATTAATAAGAGGCATGTTAGGGGGCTAGTAACTGAAAATCTTCCATTAACTCATATCATTTTATTGCGTTTAAATTCTGCATCTTTCTCAGACCTTGCAGCTCCCAGACCAGATGGAGATACCGCTGGTCAGCAGGCTCTCAATGGTTCCTCTGTAGAAGGTGGAGAGGATGGGACAGGGGAGCGAAGCTCTTCTCATTCGTCTCAGAAACTGCAGGCGCTGCTGTGCTTTTTTCACCAGTGAAGCGATGTGAGTTGTCCAGCTGAGGTTGTCTGTAATGTGCACCCCCAGGAACTTAGTGCTGCTGACGATGTCCACTGCTTTGCCGTTGATGAGGACAGAGAGGTGTGTGGTTGGGTCGAGTCGACAATGATCTCTTTTGTCCTGTCGACGTTCAGGAGCAGGCTGTTTATTCTGTACCAGTCCACAAGATGTTGTACCTCTTTTCTGTAGTTCACTTCATTGTCGTCGCATAATTGTTGTGTCGTCTGCATATGTCTTGATGTGGTTGGGTGTTAAACCTGGGACGACAGTCGTGGGTCATCAGGGTAAACAGCAGGAGGCTCAGGACACAGCCCTGGGGGGAACCAGTGTTTAAAGAAATGATATTGGAGGTGTTATTACCCACACGGACAGACTGAGTTGTGTTCGTGAGGAAGTCCAGCAGCCAGTTGCACAGTGGAGTATTGAAGCCCAGGGGGGCCAGTTTGCATACCAAGTCCTGAGGGATGATCGTATTGAATGCTGAGCTGAAGTCCAAAAAAAAGCATCCGTACGTGGGTGTTTCTTTTCTCCAGGCGTGCCAGGCTCAGATGAAGACCAGTGGAGATGGCATCTTCAGTCGAGCATGTATGCAAACTGGCTGGGGTCAAATGATAGCATAGATTATATGATTCTTAACCACTCTCTCGAAGCACTTCATGATGATAGATGTTAATGCAATGGGTCGAAAGTCATTAAGACATGTGATGGTTGGTTTCTTGGGCACTGGAATAATAATAGCTGGCTTAAAACATGAGGGGACAATGGCCTGATACAGTAATGTATCGAAGATGTCCGTGAGCACGTGGGCTAGCTGGTCTGCACACTTTTTGATCAGCCTTGCTGGAATGTTGTCAGAACCTGCAGCTTTTCGGATGTTAACGTTTCTCAGGGATTTAGGCACAACAGATGTTATGAGCCTGAGGGCCTGTTCATCAGGGTTTGGGGTAGCTTTCCTTGCAGGGGTTTTATTTAGGGCTTCAAATCTTCCAAAGAAGATGTTGAGCTCATTAAGGAAGCTAATGTCATCTTGGCGGGATGAAGATGTGGTTTTATAACCAGTGATAGACTGGATGCCCTTCCACAGTTGTCTGGTGTTGCTGGCATCATGAAAGAAACCTTGAATCTTTTGACTGTAGGCATGTTTTGCTGCCTTGATAAAAGTGATCATAAACGGCGAATAGATTCGAGGTGAGGCAGACAGTTCTCTTGCCTCATAGGAGGGGGCGCCCATGATCCCAGACATTGTGACTCCACAACTGCAGAGTAAGAGACAGTAACAGCGAGCTAGCCATATGCTAGCCATGAGCTTTTTCCTGCCAATTCCGATCACCCATGAGGGCTGATGCATAATTATTATTTTTTTAATCATAAGCACTACCGGGTACATTATGGTGGAAAAAGGAACCATGAGTTCACCTTAATTTAGACAAAAACTTGTTTTTAATAATTTCCAAGAANTGCTGGAATGTTGTCAGGACCTGCAGCTTTTCGGATGTTAATGTTTCTCAGGGATTTACGCCCAACAGATGTTATGAGCCTGAGGGCCTGTTCATCAGGGTGTGGGGTAGCTTTCCTTGCAGGGGTTTTATTTAGGGCTTCAAATCTTCCAAAGAAGATGTTGAGCTCATTAAGGAAGCTAATGTCATCTTGGTGGGATGAAGATGTGGTTTTATAACCAGTGTTAGACTGGATGCCCTTCCACAGTTGTCTGGTATTGCTGGCATCATGAAAGAAACCTTGAATCTTTTGACTGTAGGCATGTTTTGCTGCCTTGATGGTACGGTTTAGATTGGCCCTCGCTGATCTAAATGCGACCATGTCACCAGATTTAAAGGCAGCATTACACTCCCTCAGTCTAGAATATGCCTCCTTAGTCATCCAAGGTTTCTGGTTGGCCTGTGTGACTATCGACTTTGTTGCTGTAACCATCTACATACACCACTGGATGTAGTATAACACAGATGCTGCATACTCATCCACGTCCATGTGTTGGTTATGCGTAGCGGCCTATCTGAACATGCCCCAGTCTGTGCATTCAAAACAGTCCTGCAGTGCAGACATGGCTCCTTCAAGCCACACTCTCACCTTCTTCACCACAGGCTTCTGTCTGGTGAGCAGTGGCTGGTATGCTGAGATGAGCATAACCGAAAGATGATCTGAGGAGCCGAGATGGGGGCGGGAAGCTGCTCAGAAGGCCTTCTTGATATTGGTGCAGGCCAAATCCAGCGTGTTTTCTCCTCCGGTTGGAAAATCCACATGTTGATGGAAATTAGGAAGAACAGTCTTCATGTTAGCCTGGCTAAAGTCTCCAGTAACAATAAAAACACCCTCGGGGTTTCTGGATTGTCTGTCACTGATGGCATGGTAAAGAGTACTCAGTGCTTGCTTGGTGTTGGCGCTGGGCAGGATGTAGACAGCAAAAATAATTCCTGGGGTAAGTAGAAAGGTCTGCATCTCACAATCATGAACTCAATGTCCACAGAGCAATGACTGGAGACCAGGGTGGCGTTGTTACACCAGCTGTTGTTAATTTAAGTACAAACACCACCTTCCTTGGATTTACCAGTAAGAGCATGGCTCCTGTCAGCTCTAAAAGTTGTTAGTCCCTCCAGGCTGATGGCATGATCAGGGACAGATGAGTTTAGCCATGTCTGACAGAAAATGAGAATGCAGCAGTTTCTTGTTTCCCTTTTGGTGGTTAAATCCAGCTTCACGTAGTCCAACTTGCTTTCAAGGGATCGTACATTAGCAAGGAAGATGGAGGGAAGCGGCGATCGGAAAGGGTTAGCTTTTAGCTTAGCTGTAAGTCCACCATGACACCCTCTCTTTTGTTTTCTCTCACGTCTTCTCTGGTGTCTCCATGTGTCTCTATGTCTCAGTGGGCCTGGGCTGTTGGAAGATTCTGCTGCTGTGTAGTTAGCTGGATTCAACTGCTCTAACTGATCTAACTGACGTAGCAGTCTAAGGCTTTGTAAAGTTGTCCGTATCTTAAAATTTATGAAGTTGAATTTGCTCAATATTAACATAGTCTGACGGTCATAGACTGTTCTTACACTGTTTATCTGAACTATTGTACTTACACTGTTTCTCTGAACTATTGTAGAAGAAGACATTGAATTAAGCAATAAATTTGTTGTATTACCAGGAGCTGAAGCAGCCGCAGCCATATAAGGTGGCGCCATGGCAACTATCTATCTATCTATCTATCTATATACGATGAGGGCATGCTCCTCCTGTCTTTACGTTGCCAATAAAATGGCTAAAAAACATTTAACATATAAACAGATTTTCCATAATTTAGCTTATGTATATAATGCACAGTGTTTTTTAGTCACCAGCTTTGTGTGTAACGTGAGGAGTGATCATAAACGGCGAACAGATTCGAGGTGAGGCAGACAGTTCTCTTGCCTCATGGGAGGGGGCGCTCATGATCCCAGACATTGTGACTCCACAACTGCAGAGTAAGAGACAGTAACAGCGAGCTAGCCATACGCTAGCCATGAGCTAGCGTGATCACCCATGAGGGCTGATGCATAATTATTATTTTTTTAATCATAAGCACTACCGGGTACATTATGGTGGAAAAAGGAACCACGAGTTCACCTTAATTTAGACAAAAACTTGTTTTTAATAATTTCCAAGAACAAAACAAAACAGGTATTGTGCAAATTGTTCTGCTATCGGTAATACTATCTTTAACAGACTGAAAACATATGAAGGCTCTGAAGAGGCTAAATAATGCAAAAAGTCAAAATAAAACCTCTCAACATTGCCAAAAAATTCAAGTATAAAACTTAACATTCTAAGGCAAATACAGACTCCGTTACAATAAACAATCCTGAGTTACTGAATGAAAACTTCCTGATAGCATGGCAAGCTGATTACTGCTAGCTCTGAGTGGCTGTTTCTGACTGAGCGGAGTAATTATGCAGAACAGGAAGAAGATCGATTATTTTTTCAGAGATTATCTGTCTCATGTTAGGACAGCGAAGGTTTTAATACTTATGTAAAGTTAAGTTAGATGCTGCAGCTTTAAGCAGAGGTTCGGTGTGAGAGTCACTACTAGGTGGAGCAGAAGCGGCGCTACGTCTGTGAAATATTGCTACCTGTAGCTCGTAGCAGCGGTTCAACATCGAGAGCAGTACCAGCTCGAATACTTGAATAATTTTGCGGGTTATTTGTTTAGCTTTCTGACCGTCATGCTAATCCGGGTGAGTGTTTGTAGCTGTGCGCTACTTTACCTGCTGTCTGATCGCTCTATATCTTTTTTACTGCAGTGAGCCTCGATGTAGCCAAACTCCGTCAAGTAT
>NW_006799970.1:682870-698162 GCF_000485575.1 Poecilia formosa | reverse complement strand
AATATTTATTCTATTTTTTTCCGGTAAAGTAAGTACGGTAAAAGTCGGAAATAGCAAGTTTGTGAGGAGCACACTCGAGACAAAATTAAAAAACAAATTTCAACAAGAGCTGGAGTTTAATGTGATTAGCCTTAAAATCCAAACCATTTTAAGCCGTTTTTCTTTACATTCCTAAATAAAAAAAAGGTATAAAGGAGAGAAAAAAGGGAAAACATCAGAGACAAACATCCAACAAAGACTTAAAGACGATTTTATTTATATCCTGAATTTAAATTTCAACAAAGATTCTTTGAAAGGAAAATATATTCACAGTTTTTGCCACATTGTTAAAATAAGTCATACAAATGATAGGATGCTCAAAAAAATACAAACATTTTAACAATCCCCCTGGCAGCAATGCACATAAAGCCATTTATTCAGACACACAAATTCACATTAATTGTCATCCTGAATTCTAAATGATGCTACAAAATTTGTCTGTCATAAACTACTGCTATATGTTACTGGTTTCCTGTGATATATTTTCCAGAACTAATTTCAGCATATATGTAAAATTTGCTTGTAGGCTGTTATGTTCAACCTGGCCCACCTTCCTGTTGCCTTTAAAACTGCACCTGCAACACGCCAACCTTCACCGTTCGTCTATTTGTCGTTCTTGTGTTTTTTCTGCTGGAACTTCCTGAAGTGGTTCTGGATGGTAGATGCTGCTTTTTCAACTTCAACAGGACTAAGAGGAGGAACTGATGGTGTGCCACATGTGCCATTGCTGGTGCAGGAGCCTGAGAATGAGAGGAAGCAAGAGAGTCGAAAGGAAATTATAATGATCAAATAATTTTTTTTTTTTTTTTTGGAGTGATTCTGTGATTAACTGTGTCATGTGAATTTTTTTTATTATTATTTTAGCATTAATTAAAAAGTTGGACTAATTCAAAAATCCATTTTAAAGGTCAACCAATCACCGCAAACAGTGTCCTGAGACTTACTCTTTCTGTACACGCCTATGCTGTTCCTCCTGTAGCCATCAAACTGCAAAAGCAAAAAAAATAAAAATGTCAGAAAGCTTGTTCAAACTAAAGCCCCCGTCTGATCAACAGATAAAAACACACAAAGTTATCTGGAACTTTCCGTACACATCGTTCACATTCCTTTGAAACCGGAAGCGATCGAGCACATGGATAGCTTATCGTGCTAGCTTTTGTAGAATCCGTACAAAACGTGAATCTGCTCTTTTTGGGCATCAGGTCGCTGCATGTGTGACTTCACCCGTGTGCCCTTTTTTTTTTTTTATCCAGAGCTTGAATAATGACCTCAAACACAAATCCTCTTGATTGGGATTACAGCTCAAGTGGAGAACTGGCGGGGGAGCCAGAGTCGGAGAAATGTCCCGTCTTAGCATGCTTACCTGCATATTTGGCTGGGTGCCTGCATTCAGGCGAACACCGGTTTTGTGACGCTATAACAAAAAGGTGTGCACTCTGCTCTCACCCAGGTACAAGTGAACTGAAGCTGCGGTCAGATTTAGTCCATAATTATTTTTTTTCTTGCGCTGTAAGGAAATCACAGAGGTACCTTTTCAAATCAGGCCCCTAAAACTCCACCAAAGGTACAATAGAGGTACTAGGAATCATTCAGATTGTCAGCCATTTGCCATCAGATATTTTGAAGCTTAGCTTGACGTTGACAAAAAGTTTTTTTTTTTTTTTTTCTTTTCCCCAAGAATCTTTTTTAAAATCTAAAGCATGATAGCAAACTGAGACTTTGCAGGTGTCCAATTTATGCAAACATCCATTATGGGTAATGATTCATCAGAGTCTTGAAAGTAATTTTTTCTAAAGTCAAATATAATCGGATTTTAAAAAAACAAACTTTATTGTGTTACGCAGACCAGCAGTGTTGATGGACACAAAGATGTGGTGGACTACAATGTCAAAAAGTAAATCAATTACAGTCCATAATTTAATTGCACATTTGCATGGGGAACATATCTGGTCCAAATCCCACTGAAGTCAAATTTTTGTGATTTTATGAGGAGCTGCCATTATATGTCGCAGAGCTCCAGCTGGCTGGTGAACGTTCAACGTGGTTTATCTTAAAGTAACAGAGCACTGGACTGAGGAATTCATGAAAATGAAAACCCAGCCAAGCAAAAAGAGGGGCGGCCGATGCAGTCATATGAACGAAATAGCGGACAAGACACTTCGAAGGAACCCCAGAAGACGGATACATGCATGAATAGAAATAATTTTGTTAACTTTACCTTTAGTAAGAGAGCATCAGCAATAATTGAAGCGGAGAGCTTGTTAAGACTAACCTCTTCTGCTTTGCTGCTCCTCCTGCTGTGAGACACAGAGTGAACCTGCCAGGGCAAAGGCTGAGATACCATGTAAGGCAAAGGTTCGTCTTTCTGTGCAAATCGGACCCCAATCTAAAAGCAAAAAAAATAAATAAATGAAAAAAAGGGGGGGGTGAGGCTTGGGGTAGGAGTTACATTTGAGTGTTTTCTTCCTCCTTTCACTACACTCTGAAGTTTGAAAGTGAATCTCCATTGCTTGGAAGACAATTTCTGTTGGAAAACTTCTGACAAATCGCACAGATTTTGATGTTAATTGAATAAGTCAGATTCAAACTGATGCAACTCACTGCAAGAAATATAAATGAATGGTTGCAGCAGTGGTTTCCTTCAGCAAGTCGCATTAAAATTCAGTTCCATAAAGAAACTAATTGGAGAAGAGAAAATGCGCATTATGTATGCATCCAGCTGCTGCAACTGCGATTCTCAACACAGATCTTTAGCAGTCTACCAGTAAGTCATGCATTAATAAAAATCAGCTTACCGATTCTACAACTTTCACCATCACATACATGGCCGTTAGCATTGTGATCAACATCTTGACCACTGTTGTTTGAGTCTACTATTCCTTAAAGGCCTTGGCTTTCTGTTGCAGTCCTCACTTCGGCTAAGAGAAAGTTAAAAGTCCATGCAGAAATAAGTCTGAGCCAATCAGGCATGCAATTCAGCAGAGGGCTTCTCGGGGAAAGGCAACGTGAAGACAGTGTTGATGATGTCCGTTAGCAGAAGTCTGTCAGGCTCGTGAAGCATACACGCCTCGCGCTCGCAGCTCCAGACACATGAGGGTAAGACTGCTAAAGAGCTTTGCAGGACAGAAATAGAGAAGCGGTAATCTTTTCCTCTGCAGAGCACTTATCCCTCAGGTGGACGTACAGCTTTCCAGCATTTGTGTCGCATAAATTTTTATGTGGCATTTACGAATGCAAATATTGTACAATTTTTCTTTGTGTGTCGCCTTTAGTTATAAAGCTTTACCCAACGTACAAGTGGAGACGTCCTATGAAAGAGTGATGCGAAATTGTAACCTTCCTAAATGGGACCTTCTGAATTAGCAGGAAAGTTATTCTCTATTTAAGCTTGACCTTTACACTCATTTCCATAAGTGTAAATGAGTGGGGCAGATCCTAAGTTCCTGTTTATTCAGTTAATCTTGCATAATGTTCTGAAACATTTGTATTTAAAATGATAGCAAGCCATTTATTTGGCTAAACCAAACCTGATGTGTACCAGGAATCCAAATTGCTCTCCTTAATTCTAACTTATGATCATCTTTATCTTTTTAACGCATGCAGTTCATGTAAATAAAACAAACAAACAAACAAACAAACTTAAAAGCTGGGGTTTAAAGTTTAAAGTTAACTATAGGCTGATACCTGTTAATGCCAAATTCGGTGTATGAAACAGGAAGTGCTCCTATTTAAAAAAAAAAAAAAAACTTGCAATAACGACAAGCAAGCAGTGAGCACATAAGCAAGTTAAGTTTATTATATTCAGAAATAATTGGCAGATGTCTTTCACATCAAAAGACATCTGGGTGATGTTTTAAATGGACACACTGAGGCTGTGGAGTTTGTCTGACTCCTCCCGAGCCGGAGTCATTTGAAGCAAAGTGTTTAAGCTTTTAACATCTCTGTCACATGAGTGACGACGCTGCAGTTTTATTGTTCACGTTGGATTCAAGCAGCGCCAGTACTTCAGCTTTGCTCTTGAGAGGCTGCAGTGGCTTCAGTTGGCCACAAGGGGCCACTGTTCTTAGTTAGACCTCAGCTCTGAATCTCTTTCGGCATGTTTAGAAAGAAAAAGGCTTCATGCGGCTTCATCTGCCCATCTAATGTGGCCGTTATTACATAGCAAGCTGTCGTGAACAATTGACGGTCTGATTGTGAAAACAAATGTAATTTCTGACTGGATAATGTGCACAACTCAGGTGCGGTCTGCGTCTCGATTCCTGTTTTGCTGTAACATTAAATAAAAACAGATGAGCTTGGATGTCTAACTCATTTAGCACCTTTTGTTGAAACCATAGAAGAGATGTGTAATGACACTGTGTCAATCAGTCAAACTGATGTCCTCATCGATCATTCACTCAAATAACCTTCTCCTATTGGATTATTTTCACCCCTCGCTCCCTGAGATAAAGATTATTCATGACAGACTGAACCTGAGTCGAGTTTTAAGACTTTGTTTTCGCAGCCAAAGTGCCTCGTCGGTCAGGACTCGCATCTCAGTCTTTGGCATTCTCTCTCATCAAACTTAAACTTCAGCTGAGTCCTTTGAACGCTGTGAAAAGTCGTCCATCCAAAGACAATCGGCAAATCTAAAGCACGGTAGCAAACAGGGTTTTTTTTTTCTTTCTACGACAGCTCACATCTGAGGACAGATCGGTAGAGTTACAAAAAACGGTTCTGCGTGAATAAAATCAAGCATCGCCGTGCTAACTCTTCCTCTTCTGTAATAAGAGACCTTCCTCTGAGAGATGACACATGTCCGAGGCTTTAGTGCGTCACTGACTGCAGCCTTGTCACTGACCCCTGAAGGGAAATGATAATCCTTCTGGCAGCTGAATACATTTCAGCAGCGCTGTGAAAGACTGCAATCCTGTGCTATTATCAAGATCAAGTGTCAAACTTGAGATGTAAGGAATTTTTTTTGCAAAAGCAAGGCATGCCATTTCCTTACAAGTCCTGAATGTGTTCTGTCAGTGTGTGTGGGTGTAAATAATGATCATTTTGCTCCAGTCTGGTTAGAGAGGAGGTGCTGGCGGGTATTTTATCGCTGAACCGATGGGTATAAATTAACTTGTGACGGGACAACCAGATGTCTGGACTCTCTTTCCATGAAGCAGATGTACAAGAAACAAAAGGGGGTAAGAATTCTCTGATTTAAAACAAAACCTGCTAGAAATGTACGAATGATTAAGAATGGAATACAAAACAATATACATACATAAATACATCTCAAAAGAGCAGAATACTTTGTTAAAGTTTAATATTTTTACTCACTTATTTCAAAAAGTGAAACTCGATCATCATAGAAATTTATATTCAGAGAGAGTTAAGAGAAAGAAACAAAGGAAAAAGTTAATCAGTAAAAATAGATATAACTGCAGCCTAGAGAGGATTGTCAAGCAAAATCAAGAATTTTTTAGGACTTTACAAGGAGTGGACTGAAAGTGGAGTTAGTGCATCCTACACATGGGCAACAAGATTGTTGCTCAGTGATCCAAAACCCTCTTTTCAGCGAAGGTTAAGGTTTGAATTTTATTTGGACATCAAGGTCTCACATAGTGGAAGAAGCGCAAAGAGGTAAAGAATCTGCTTTGTGTAAAATGTCACTGTCATGCAGTTATGATTTCAGGTGCCGTGTCGTCTGCTGGCGTTGATCAGCTGTGTTTTCTGAAGTCAGCAATCGACGCATCAATCTGCCAGAAGATTTCTGAGCACTTCATGCTTCTTCCAGCTGACGAGCTTGGCTGAGATGCTGATTTCATTTTCAGGACTTGGCATTTGCCAACACAGCCAAAGGCAGTAAAAAGCCGGTTCAACAACCTTGGTGTTACTCGGCTTGATTGGCCGGTAACCTGATCTGACCTGAACCTAAAGAGAATCGATCAGTTTTTGTCAAGAGGTAGATGAGAAACGGCAGACAGAAGGATGCACATTACCTTGAAGCCAGTATCAAAGCAACCTGGGCTTCCATTACGCCTCAACGATGCTGCAGACTGGTTGTTTCCATGCAGTAATTCATGCAATAGCAGCCATAGCCAGGGATAAAGCTCGCAGGAGTAAACATAGATTGCAGAAGCTTGACAGTTCTGTTTAAAATATATATATATATTTTTGTCAATTAAATGCAACGGCCTAAATTTTAGCTACACTGAATTTACGGTTTTCCTTATCTGTAAGATCTAAAAATAAATAAATAAAATATGTACTCAAAGTGCAATAATATAGGAATGACTAAATTAGATGTGTGCTATTTCAGCGGCCAAACAAAACCTAAAGAGCAGCAGCTCTTATTAACTCTTTGCAGAGTAACCGGTTTTATTGTTCATCTCATAATCTTTAGGTCTGGCTAAAAAAAAATTTCTTCATATCAACATGTCACAAGATGAGATTGGATTGTAGTGAAGCAAAATATGAAGAAAGACGTGCTGTTAGAGTCAGATCAGGAAGATAAAGGTCCAGTAAAACAGGCCCTCTGCATTATCTCCATGTCAAATGAGCATTCCCTTGAGACAGCACGTCGAGCCGAGTCATATTTGCATATTTGTGGTATTACTAAATCAAACAAAGCTTTTTACGATCTTGTGGTTTGCTGCTGTATTTATTCCACTGACATTTTGATTTCTTTTCACAGGTTCCTAGCCAGCTTCCCAGACTCTACCGGATGTGCCAGACGAGGGAGGAAAACCTAATTTAAGACGGAGAGTGAAGCTACCCAGAGGCATTCACAATGTCGTTCAAGCTTACAAAAAGACCGAGCAGCAAAAAGAAAAGTATGTTTATTGAACATTCGTTTGTCCTGCATGTTGCAGTTAAGAAAATCAGGTGGTATAATACTCTGAGCAAACTGCATGCCCCAAATATTCATACGTTTCAGCTAGCCATCAAATTGTGATCATGAATCGGCCTTATTGTGGTTTGTTTAGTGATTTTAAGTCTCACTGTGAAATAGACAACCAGCTGTAATGTTATGGGAAAGTTTACCATCAAAATTGATTTTAATCATTGCCTAAAATATTTTTATCAACAATTATGTGGTTAAAAGTTATAAGTGTGCAAAGCCAAAGACATTCATCAACTTAAAAGACAACCCACAGCAATGGCGTCTGAACTCCATCTCCATTTCATGCCACAGAAATGCACGTGGCACTGTTACATTTCGCAACATTGACTCACTAAATAAAAAAAGGTCACTTATTAGATGGGTCTAAAAGTCAAACCATAAATCTTCCTGTTAAGGCCGTAATTCCTGAACCTCATGTATTGTGACATTGCATTACAAAATTAGCAGCACAAACATTTCTGGGTTGCAGTCTCTATGAATTGAGCCAGTATTTTTACAGTTGCATTAATCAAGTTTAAATTGATAGATGCATTATTTACGCCAATAA
The DNA here is from genome assembly GCF_000485575.1 of Poecilia formosa. Classification (NCBI taxonomy): domain Eukaryota; kingdom Metazoa; phylum Chordata; class Actinopteri; order Cyprinodontiformes; family Poeciliidae; genus Poecilia; species Poecilia formosa. The sequence continues at coordinate 690,696 of NW_006799970.1, read as the reverse complement.
AGATAAACGGATAAATGTTGGATCACTTTTGCCACACTAATAACAGTTAGCATGTACACTTTGCCTGGCCGAAGCTACCGGCATCCCAAGGTAGCTAAAGATAAGCCATCAGGAAATACAAGTCGGAGCCATAACACCACTCCATAGTGCCGAGTTAAAGTGAGAAATACCAAAAGGCTTCCAAGAAATTGTGCACTAAAGTATCTCTTGAATAGTTGTTAAAATCCCAATTTCGTGACTGCTTTTTTTTCCAACATGAGAAATTCATTCATTCACCTGAACAGACCAATATAGTCACGTTTAACTTCAAATATCTGTTATTCTAGTCTTTTTTAACGTTTAGCTAACATTTGGGACACTTGTTTAAACAGAATTCAAATGTCTGAATGTGTCGTCCTGCTGAAATATTTATGTTATCATATCTCTGTATGATCATGTCTGTTACACTTCATAAGGGACACGAGTTTAAAATCTAGGAATGTGTCTTTTTCAACCTAAAAAACTGGCAAGTAGGAAGCTTTGTATGGCTGACACAAGCTGCAGGGAAAGTGGATTATTAATCCTACAACTCTGTGTCTCTGCTTTCTTCAAATCTCAGCCTCCAGAGTAAACAGTGTGACCACAGTGTGGTCGGTTATTTTAATTGCCTTTACCACAAGAACGTTAGGGATGCTGTGTCAGATTTTATCTTGGGAATACTGTTGAGCCCATTAGGAACAGCAGACAAGTATTTACTAGAGGCTGACCGTTTCCTCCAGTTTCCCCCGGTGCCTGAAAACAGCGAGTTCTTACAGACAAGGAGGAGTATGCTTGGATAGGATCACAGTATTATTGATTGGTTGAACGTAATTTCACATCAGTGAACATTGGTTCAATAATGGCAACAAAGAACAGTTTTAGAGAACTGGTTTTTCATTCTGTTGTGTTGCAGAGATGATGGTGCAAGTTCTGTCACAACAGTTTTCTAAGTTTTACGTCTCACTAGAAATGTCTAGTTCTCGGAAAACCCTCGTTCCGAGAATTCTAGAAATGAAGAATTAGGTCACCCATCGATCGATCGGTTTTGAAATTGTCACATATTGACTTATGTTCTCTAAAATCCAGCGATCCACTTCATTTCATTAACCTTGAGAGACAGGCACATGAAAGACTTGTGTTCGGCAGTGTAACTCCAAGTAACAGAGCATCAAAAGTTTGAAAGTAGCATCTGAACCGCTTTCATTTTCTGAATTAAAATTCCTTTAAACTGCAGACACACTAGCAAAGGTGTTTGATATAATCCATCACAACATCTTATGGCAGAAATAGGAGATGACATAAAACCTTAGGCAGGGTGAAAACGGAGATTAAGAGCTGACTGCAGTAAACTACTCAGTTGTGGTTGTAAATGTCACAATGTGTGGATATTTAGGATTGGAATATGATGTTTTTTGTCACATATGCTATTAATATAAAATAGCAACATGAATTCAGTCTATTGCTATGTTGAAAATCAAAATATGCCCAATTTAAATCAGTAGAGTTCTTTTAAAATATGTTATTCAACATTTTTCTATTCATTATTAAAACATATGTTTAAATCTACAAATTACAATTGCAATTTAAAATACATTTTTACATCCTTGAACAATTTTTTTTGTTGTTGTTTTTGTTTTTTGTCATTAGGACCTCTGAAGGACAATGCCCAGGCAGAGATTCTACATAAGCTTGGCCTCGAGGCCTACAGCACTAGACAACTTGATTCTGCATCAGTGTTAAATACCAACACATGGACTCTGGAGGACAAACAGCCTGTAGAACTCAGAAATCTTCCAGATGCTTTCCTCAGACGCCTCTGGCTGCTCAGTGAAGATGCCCGGAGCACTTGTTGCCAGACTCAGCTTGACCCTTTCAATGAGGATGGCAAACTACCGGAGGAAAAACTCAGCAGTTCTGAAGAAAACACCACAAGTGCTATCAACCCCCTTGATCTGGTCACATCTGTCTTTATATCTGCAGACACGTTTCTGCAGCAGGAGATAACTGTGCGCATGGTGCAGTGCAAGTTTGCTGTGCCTTTGGTCCTACCAAACGCTGATCCAGAGAAACCCAGTCAGTTCCTTCTCTGGCCGTCGAGAGGTGTTTTGAGCCAATGGAGATCTCACTCTCTGGTTACGAATGGGAGAGTACAAAAAGGCAACTTGGCAAGTACACCCCTGCCAATTATTTCGTGTATAAAACTTGGCCGTTGCAGTGTGTCTAAGTCACAAGTGCTTAACTATGTTCTGAATGGACCTAAATCAAGCAAAAACACATTCATACATAAGGGCATGGATGGAGGGCAAGTTCCCAGAAGACTCTCTAATGGCCTTGTGGAGACTGGATGGTATCTACCCACTGGAGATATTGACAGAGATATTTACCAAGCCCCTTTTGTCATCTCTAATCTACGAGGTGACGCCAGCAACCACGAGAGATGTATCAAACTTTTATGTCAAACATCATCGGCTGTTATAATTTTCTGTGGCGACTTTAAGGAGAAAGAGAAACAACTCCTCGAATCTTGCAAAGCCATGGCAAGTAAGCTCATCCTAATCGACGTCTACGGCACAGAAGGAGACGGGAACACAACTATGGGATATGGTGGACAGAACCTTCAGGAATGTTTATGGCTTCCCAAAGAGTCTGGGCTTCCAGGGAGCGCTTTGAACGAGGAGGAAGTGGCAAACAACCTTTGTGAAATCCTTAAAACTTGGGTACCAGACAGTCTGAAGCCCGTTACACTTGAGGCAGCATCAAAATTAGCATTGGATATTGGCCTAAATGTGGATGAAGGCCCGGTCTGCAAAAAAGCAATGGCCACCGTGGAGGAAGTATTGAAGGGTTTAGATGAGGGATCAGTTGAATTTCAGCAGAAACAACTCCCTTTGCAGGGGCATTTGTGGCACAAACTGGCAACGCTAGATAAGGAGGAAAGCAAACATAGAAAATCAGAAAAAGAAACTGAACTCCAACTTCAAGAAGAAAAGAAAGACATCTTGGCAGAGTTAAAAAGGTACAAAATGACCCCAGCTATGAAGATTTTTATAGATTCTCTCCTCGCAAAGGATAAAATTCAGAGGACTTATTTCCTTACTTGGCTCAAATTGAGGCTTCAGCTACAACAAAGCGAAAAACTGAACAGTTTCCCAGAGTCACAGACAGAAAAAACAGAACAACTGGAAAACGTTGGACGTGAAGCCGATAACAGTGTAGACAGTGACAGTTTCTGTACAGATTCTGAAGAGGAAACTGAAGAACAGCCAGTAAACAATGAAGGATCAGACATTGTTCAGTGCTGCAAAACAACACAAGAGGAGGAGCAACATTTGCAAAATACAGAAAACACCACTGAACTTTTGGAGTCCACACCAGACTTATCACGTTCTAACGAGGAAGAATTGTACCTTGAAGATCCATGTGAAGATGCAAAAGCCTTGCATTCACAGCTTCTTGAGTCAAAAACATACAATCTAGGCGTTGAACACTTTTTCCGTGAAATGGGGCTGATTTTTGAGCTCACACATATGAGTGGAAGTCAGAACTTGCTGCGTTTGCCCAGACTTGCAGCAGATCTTCTCCTCCATGGGGTTCCACTGGAACTAATGGACGGAGATGCATCAAACATCCCCATATGCTGGCTGGGCTCCATCTTTGCAGAGCTCAGCCGCTCCCTACGTCAAGAGAAGTTGAGGACCAGAGCGCTGACAATCCTTGGCAATCATCACGCTAGGAATGCCTTGGTTCTGTCTGGCCTGTTTGGTGTTAAACTCCAAGAGGGATGGGAAAGAACAAACAAAGGGGTATATATGGCTGTTCTGAGTCTCCCTGATGATCACAGAAAAGACTTAGATTGCGATCTTCTGTTGTTAATCGATGTGGAAGGCCTTGGTTTAGCTTCAGAAGAAATTGAAATGGATACGTTAATTCACGACAATATGATGGCCACGGTCGCAATAGGATTAAGTGATGTTTTACTCCAGAACATTTCTCCTCATGCTGGCAAAGAGTTTGCGACAATATTTAAGGTCATGGTCAGTTCTCTCCTCCGTGCCAAAGAATGCGGCGCATTTCCTATTTGCAGTCTCCTGGTTCAGGATGAGGGCTTAGACACCGTATTACAGGCTTCCCAGTTGAGGCATGTTTGCAAGATGCTACAGACTGAAGACAAAGGAAATGTCATCAATCACCATGCGTTAAATACAAGCAGCACCACATTTGTGAAAGGACCTTGGCCCAATATGTCTCTCTCTGAAATAGTTGACAAACAATACACAAATGACGTGTTAAAGCTTAAGGAAACCCTATTTGGAGCTCTGAAGAGATGTTCAACCAAGTCTGAAGAGTCAGATTTCATTGGACGGTTGTCTACGGTGTGGGACGCAGTAAAAAGTGATTCATTTTCCATTAGTCTGCAGAACATCAACGTGGCTTTAGTGTTTTCTTTGCTCTGCACAGAGTTTTCCCAATGGGAAGATGGTCTTGTGGAAAGCATGGAGAGCTGGTTGATGGGGGCGACAGCAAAAATCATTGCCACAAAGGCTTTGGACGGTACTGCTCAAGATGCCCTTTTGAGCGAGTTGAAGAAAGAAGCGCAGGAGGAAGTCAAGTCAGGAGTACACAAACTCAAATCAAAAGCAGAAAGCTATGTGAAGTCAGAAGAAAATCTCAAAATGAACTCTGAAACATTCATGCCTGTGCTTCTAAGCAACATGAGCCAACTTCAGGAAAGAGTAACTGAGGAGGTCATGCAAAAGTTGGAGACAATCAGTGAGTCACACTGCTCTTTGTCTCAGATTGAAAAATTTGAAGCATCACTGGAAAGAGAGCAAGAGTTCAAGTTAGTTGCACTGGAGGAGACAAGCAAGTCCACCAATATTCTTCTTCAAGATCATGAACTGGAAGAGGAGTTTGAGAGTGTGTGGAAGAAGATGTTGTCCAGTTTTGACTTCAGACCTTCAGAAAGTGATGACATTAGTTCACGTGTGGCAGAGGTGCTGAGGCAGAATCTAATCAGTCGTGGCCTCCAGAAGCACCTGGAAAAACTCGATGTCCTAGGTCAAAAGCACACTTCCGGTTTCCAAGTGTGCGATGAACATTTTGGATATCGCAGCAGGTTGAAACGCATGCTTGAAGACAACAACAAGCAGCAAAAATTAGAAGCTCAAAAGGTAGCGAACAAAATCATAGAGGAATACAACAAGTTTAGTGCAAATAAATGCAGCTTGGCGGCAGATTTCTGTGAAAGCTACATCACCGAGCTGTTAGAAATGATTGAAAATGGTTTAAAAGAAAAATCATTGGAAATCCGATCAGCTTTCGAAGTCGATTTAAAAATACATCTGTGTAATGCAGCGTGTCAAGATTTCCAAAAATTACGTGACCGCTTTGGCAAGGACAAAAAACTCCTGACATATATATCTGAAGCCAAGAATAAGTACGCAGCAGAGTTCATTTACCAGTTTAGGAAACGGGACCAGTGCCAGAGGGTGGCCCAAGCATTCATATCCACAGTCATCAAACCATTAGTGTTAGCGTACATCAATCAGCCACTGGGGATACATATAGCAAAGGACATTGAGGATAAAGCTAAGCAGTATCAGTCTCCACGTGCCTTCCACCAAAGCATACTGGAAGATCTGATTGATGAGGATTGCTTTGAAAGCTTTGTACAATATTTGTTGTTCTATGAAGACTACAGACTAACAAAGATTCATGACACAGTGGTCGCTCACTTGGCTGACACAACCAGCCTCGGTAAATTGAAGCAACAAAGACTTGGAGAAGTTGTAGGGAAGATTGCAGCAGCTGTAAGTCAAACAACAGAAGGCACGAGTGGAGTGCTCAGCGACACAAAGCCACTGCTGGAGAGAGTCTGTCTCATTTTAGAGAAAGACGCAAACATTAACGTCAAGGAGGAGTCTCTAAACAGTCCCCTCTTTAGCATCACAACAGACTGGGATCGCTTTGTTAAGTGTTTAATAGAGTTACTGGCCACAATGCGGTTAGGTCTCAGTCAGGAGTTCAGCCAAAATGTGGACATACTCGAGGTTCTCCGTGATCTTCCAGTTCTGCCACAGGACCACCTTCTCCAAACAGTGAGAGGCTGTGACAAAAGATGCCCTCTATGCAAGGCCCCTTGTGACAAAGAAGAGCTTGACCATGAGATGCACAGCTCCCTGCTTCATCGACCCAAAGGCACACTGCCTCATGACATCTGCTCTCCATTTCATCTCAGTAGCTCAGAAACCAGCAAGGACTCATACGGCGAATTCATGATGTGTAAAAATCTTCCTTTGCAAGATACGAAGTGGAGCGATGTTTCTGATGACCCCAACAGCCAAAAGGCCAGCAATTATTGGAGGTATCATCTGTGTTTACTGTTTATGAGGTTTACAATAGCATTGAGATGACTCTTTAAATATATATTCAACAAAAGTACAGTTTCCAACCACTTATCAAATCTGAAATAAGGATTCTGTTCTTGAATCTACAGGTACGTGTTGGTGAGGTTTAATGAGAAGTTTGCAGCAGAATACAAGCAAGAGCTTGCAAAGTTTCCAGAGGATTGGATGAAGATCACAAAAGAGGAGGCCTTGGATGGCTTGAAAGAAGTCTTTGGCAAAAAAGAGTGAAACTAAAATGGGGCATTTATTTTTACTCAGTTTTTATTGCCATATATTTGACTTCGTAGTTTGAAATAAGACAAATTTTGTTGATGATTTTGTCTAAAACCTGATTATATGTAAACTTTTTTCATTATTTTTATATTTCAAATTTTGTTTTGTGCTTTTTTTATTGTCACTACGACAAAATGGCAAAATATTCCACCAAGACTGGAAAAATAACTTAATTTAACAGCCATAAAATTTCCGAAGATAGTGAAATTATGTTAAATAATAAATTTGTTAGGCTGCTGCTGATTTTTTCATTTTTTTTTTTTAGTGTGTTATCTGATACATGAAGAAAAAAGCATATAAAAAGAAACTCAACTTGACTAAAATCACAAATTACAAAATATTTTTGTATCCATTACCTCCATACTTTATCTTAGACTTGAAGTCAGCATTTTTTAAAACTTTTGTCCTTTTTATATTGTTTCTATTTCATTTCCTATCGCTTAATCTTATGTTTTTCCATTGTTAAATATATTTTAATGAAAATATGCATTTTTTTCTCAGTGTAGTTTTGTTTTAGTTGTGACAAGTATTTTTGATCAGCATGACCCTGTGAAACTATTACTGTAAGTAATTATTGATATCTGTATTAATATTTTATCTGTTTCCTTTATATTTTTTTATGTTCTCTATTTCTAACTTTTTTTAATGTATGTTGTGCTCTATATCATAATCGCTCTCTCAGTATCACTCTCTTAATCCATGTAAAACCTGTCCAAAGAATGAAACTATCCTTTCTCAATGAACAAATTCAAACACATGTGATGACAGGGAGATTTAATTTATTTCCTTCAGGTTTTTTAAATCAAAACTAATCATGTTTAATTAAGCTTTACACAAGACAATGGGAAACAGTAATTAATGTGATCAAGAATTGATCTTCTAATTAATCACACTACAATCTATTTACTATTAAAAAGACAAGGACGCAAAATTCCCAATAGGGAAAATGTGTAGAGTAGGAAAACTGAAGATCAAATTTGGACTGTAATTTCTTCACCATTTTACAGAGAAATTTTACAATCCAGAACTTGGAGTTCTGATACCTAAGGAAAATATCGGCATGGCAACTGTAGTTATGACCCGATGGTCACCTGACCTAACAGCACAAGCAAGCAAAACAGCGAATAT
>NW_006799970.1:680349-682324 GCF_000485575.1 Poecilia formosa | reverse complement strand
TTTTAATGACAGATGAAGCTCATTTAAATAAAACTTTTTAAAAAAGTGTGAGTTTTGTTCACTTTTTAAATGTTTGACATGATTACTTATTCAATGAAATAATTGGAACATGATAAATTAAATTGTGACGCTTCTTAACGGAGTACTGAACTTAAAGTTGCAAATAAACTCTCTAGGATAAATTTTCCTAAAGTTTATTTTGGAAACACTAAACTCTGTGTAAACCTAATAGTCTGTTTTTATGGGAGGAAACCGGAGTACCCGGAGAAAACCCACGCATGCACAGGGAGAACACGCAACTCCATGCAGAAAGACCAGGGCCGGGAATCAAACCCAGAACCTTCTTGCTGCAAGGCAACAAATTACATTTTCTTCAAAATTAACCTAATAGTCTGTTTTTATGGGAGGAAACCGGAGTACCCGGAGAAAACCCATGCATGCACAGGGAGAACATGCAAATTTGTCAAATAATATTTGACAAAATATTATTTGACAAATATTATTTGTCAAATAAACTTTCTAAAAGCCACTTTTTCTCTGTATGAGTCTTTGCAGGTTGAAATGAAGCCTGGGCATACATTTAAACTGGAAGACTCTTCATCTCACCTGTCCAGCCAATCACCTCGTCATGCTCCCCCTTCGTAAACTTTCTAATAACAAATTTCACTCTGTATGAATCTTTCCAGGTTGAAATACACTTATGTTAAAGATGTAGCAAATTTTACCTCTGACTTCTTAGTACTAGAGCCTTGAAATGTGTAATCATTTCTACTTTCACTGCTATTTTCAGAGGAACAACTTCCTCTTGGTGTTCTCCAGGTCTCTTATTTAGTGAAAATGTGTCCCAGTGTTTTCATAATACGAGAAAAGTATCTTCTGAAGCAATTGTCTTTCTTTTTCTGGTGCTTCTTTAGTTCGTTTTCAAAACATGACACAATTACATTGTCAACCAAATTATGCTCGATATAGGCCAGCGTCCTTTCAGAAGAGCAGCCTAAAGTTTCAGTGATGTTCTTGAAAACTTTCTGGCACAGACTAGGAATGCACTTCTGCTTAATCTGAAACTCCTGACTCTCAACTTTCGCCCAGATTTTCCCCACAACTCGTTCTTCCGTGGCTTCCAGGTGCTCAGGAAAGCAACTTATCTTTGCCTTCTTGATGCTTCTCGACATCAATAGCTTCACGAAAAGCTGAACTGTGTCTTTCCTGTCTTCCTCAGACACCTCATCGTCGGGAATCTCTGAGAATTTCTGTGAAGAAAGTTTTGACCTTCTCAGCTTTTCGATCTCACTCCTCATTGCTGTAAGTTCCTGGATCATAATGGTGACGTGTTGCATCAAAGAATTGAATCTTACAGCCACCTGGAGCCGCTGTGTGGGATTTTCCTTGTCCACAGGAGATGTGGCCGTCGATACTACATGCTTTAAAAAAAGCATGTTAAACATCTCCGTACTCTCTGACTGGAAGTGCTCTTCGATGCCCAGGACTCGAGCAAAAGCCTGAGACATTATGTTGCCCACTATGGCTTTCAAGTCGTTGTATGTCTGGCATTTCTTGATTATGTCCAAAACCACTCCTGAACAGACGTGTGTCATGCAGTCCAACAGATCTGCTATACTCTTTCTGATGCTTTGATCTGGACATCCAGATACCAGATCTGCCCACTTTTCTTCTGGAATATAATTGATAAACTCGTCGATTGCAGGAATCACAGAGTTGTCCACTATATCCTGGAGCGCATTTCTCAGTGCAATTGAGGAACTCATGTTTGCTGGTTTACACTCGAATCTGCTATCACTAGAACCGATTTCGAATGTGGGAGAATTGTAGCTAAAGGAGTCATACAAGCCCCGTCCACCTGTTACGCAACAGGGCGGGACGTGACATCACAAACTGTGATACGTCAGTACAGGAATACATGCAGCGCTATGATGTAATTCGCCTACGACTTTTATTTTATTTATTTATTTATTTA
>NW_006799970.1:678031-679953 GCF_000485575.1 Poecilia formosa | reverse complement strand
CACAACACCTATTATTTCGTGGTTTCTGTTTATTTATTTAGGTTATTTTAAATGTTGATCTGTATTTGTAAATGTCTGTGTTTAACTAAATTTCAATAAAACCCGGTTTCACCCGTCTGATACTGCTTCATTCTTACAAATACCGCTGTATTTAAAATGTTTTTTAGAAGGTAGGATATTCTCATAAAAGGATTAGTGCAAACATTTGCGATAGCTTTTCATTTTAAACAGATAGGATATTCTGATGAAGGAAGAGAAGCAGCAGAAGGTTGAAATAGCCAGAATAGTGATATATGTGGTTGACTGCCCTGGTTTAAAACTGTATTTTTTGACATTCCATGGCATAAACAGTGGGTATAAAAAGTCTATTGGCTCCTGTTAAAACTTTGTAAAATTCTAGTGATAGGCCTACATTTGTCCATTTTTATATTTAAGCTATGTGATTTTTGGTCCTGGCTTATACTTATATTTTTAATTTCTGTGAATTAGAAATAGCAAAGGTTTTAAACGTGTAAAGTTTTCTAGCTTGAGCTTATTTTTCAATTAATAAAACGATCTCAAATGACTTCAGTGGATAAATAACATTACCGACACAACAAAGAGAAATGTTCCTTGTCACTCTTTATCTGCGTGAGTAAATGGGTCCAATGAGAATATCATATGAATAGAGCTGAAAACTGCATTATTCCCACCAGTTTAGCCTCTTTATGTGGACGAGTCGAATTAGTAGTGGGAGTTGTTGTTGTTGAGTTTAACGCCCTCTGCTGGACCAAGTTAGCAAGTGCTCAAATGTCTCATTCTCTGGGTACGATTATTATTCTACAGCACAGAGAAAAACAAATCTGTTCCATCCTACCACCAGACTCAGCCGGTCAGGCTATATTTAGAAAGCAGTTAGAGATTTTATGAGTGTGACGATAACATTTTGAGAGAGAGATTCAAGGAAAGATATCCTGCTCTAGAATTGAGAGAATTACAATCATACAAAAATATGAGTAAAATGAGTAAAATGCACTGTTTCTCCCAATCTAACTGCAGCTTAATGCTTGAAATGCTGTTATCACACAGATGCTAAATTTAAATTGATGAGACTCTTTTGCTTTGCTTTGTGAACGTTTTTTAATAAATGTTATGTAATAAAAGCTGCTTTTATTACATAAAAATAGCTTTCAAAGTAACATGTCATCATGGAATGCACTCAGAGAGATCCCATTTTTCTTTCTCCCTCAAACAAAATCAATTGCAGATTGTTTTTGCAATTATTGTTATTGATACAATGGTAACAGGTGACTTATAAACTAACAAGTATTTTAAAGTCTAATCTCTCTAACATCTTTATCTCCAACTATTCCATTTCTTGTTAGTTTGTCGTTTTCATGTACAATTAAGACTGATTTTTTTTTTTAACGTTTATTGAACTATCATAATCAGGGGCGCAGTTCTTTGAACCTGAGTATGTTCATTTTAATAACTGCAGATTATCATTATTTTGTTCTTATTCTGTACTTTGGTGTTAATCTCCAAGCTTCGGCTTGCCTGTTGCTCTGCTGCTGATATACCTGAGTTTCTCTACTGAGGGGTGCAATAAAAAATCTTTTCTACTCTTGTTTCTTTTCTATTCCTTCCACCTCATAAAACTAGTTTCCCTGAAAAAGAATTGCTTCTTTAGAGCTCAGAAACTATTCTTCCTTAGACTTCCTAATGTTGCTTTGGAAATTTGTTGTTGTTGTTGACCACAACATATTAGTGGAAAATAATTGTTTTCAGGAAACATTTTGGTCAAGGTTTTCCATGAAAAGGAATGAAAGGAATGTTGTTTTTGTTGTTTTTGGGAATTATTGTTCCAGGAAATGTAATTTAAAACATATTACCCCAATATGTTTTAAATATTGGGGTAATACACACACATATATATATATATG
>NW_006799970.1:654166-677422 GCF_000485575.1 Poecilia formosa | reverse complement strand
ATGGAAACTGAACCAAAGCAATGGACAGGAAGTGAAGTCCTAAAAAAAAAACTGCCCTCTTCCTCCTCTGTTTCCTTTCCTGTTCAGAGGCAATCCCTCTTTTCTATCCCTATAACTCTCTGTATTTATCTCACTCTGTGTCCTTGCTTTTCATCTTTTTACCAGAAGCTTTTGTTTTCACAGTGAAGTCTGACTCATATCCTCTTCCCATAAAGCTCCAGTAATTTTCTTCTCAACAGACTCCATTTACATGTGGGCAGAATATTTAAATATGACATCCGATAAGGTTACTGCACAAATCTGCTGACAAAACTAACTCAGAGGCAACTTCTCAATAAATGACTTAACAGAAAAAAAAGTTGATTAATTACAGTTAATTGATTCCTTAAGTGAAATTTTAGTCAATAAAAACCCAAAAGTCTGTCTCTGAAAAAAAACAAAAAAAAAACAGAATGTCATAAAATACCAATAAAAACTACTTTAATGCAGAAATATCATTTTTATGACTGATACAGTCATAGAGAAGACTGTTGACTTCACAACAGCGTATTTGTTTTAATTAAGCTTCATTAGTAGAACCAAATCTATTATTATTGGGGTCAAACAGAATTAGAGTTAATGCTAGAAAATGAAGGTATACATTTCATACATAGAGCGTTTTATCCAATCATATTATTGGGAAGTTGAGTGGAAGGAAAAAGTGTTATACGGAAAGGACTATCAATGTTTAAAGAGCCGCCACACTGAGACTTACCAAGGTTATGGCCTACGGAGCTAAATGATTACACTGTTGCTTCAGTGAAAGTCTTTTAATGAAAGTAAATTTTGCACAGCATTTCAAAATCAAAGTCCCAGTACCTGGATAACTAACTATGATTAAAGGCTTGTGTCCATATCTGTTGATCTTGTATAAAACCATCCCTTTATGAGATGAATTTGTAAGATATCTTACTATTGAAATTATTTTTTCATGCTATTTTATTGCGACACATTTCTTTCCACACACAGTGTGCTGCTTTCCACATACATACACGTGTGTGTGTGTGTGTGTGCGCGCGTGTGTGTGTGTGTGTGTGTGTGTGTGTGTGTGTGTGTGTGTGTGTGTGTGTGTTTGTGTGAAGCAGATAGGATACAAATTTGTAGCTCTCTTTAACACAGTCCACATGACAGAATACAGACAAAGAACTCCATTCAGGTCAATATTGCAATGCTTTACGTAAAAAACAGGATTCAGAAAAGCTTATTTGTTGCTTAATGAGCGTAAATGCATAATATTCGTGTTAGAATTAAACTTAAACCCAAAAGAATCACTGATAGTTAAAAGTGTTTCTGTAGTTTTAGACTTTTTTTTCTTGATGCTTTTTTTTAATCAGACGCCATATGCACGCCTTCAGGACTCGACCCTCTTTTTTTCCCCCCTGAACAGACTAGTCTTTTCCCATTCCTATCATTGCACTTTTTCTATCACCGGGTTTGGAAGTGAAGTTTAGTTTCTCCCAGTTTTTGAACAGCAGCTGGGCAGAACATCGAGTGAACATGTAGAAATGGATTTTATGAGGCTTTTTGGCACCGTTATCGCCGTTTTGTTTCACCCTGGATCCGCTTCGAAAATAAATGGTAAGATTTTTTTTTCTTCGGGGGCGAAAATAAAATAAAAGGCAGAAACGAGTTTCATTTATATTTAAAGACCTTCATATAAAAACAGACAATGCTTTTTAAAAGTTAAAAAAAAAAAAAGAAGTCTCAGCGGTTTCTAACACTGAAGTAAATGAAACGTTTTTCGGGGTTTTACTTGAGTGGCGCAGGGAAACGAGTCTTGAAAGCAGAGCCGCTGCTGAAAAACGTCCAAAGCAAGAAGCAGTCTGCGTGTTTCATAACAATATCGACGCAACAAACTTCTTGGAACATGTAAACAGCCGTTTCTGCCCGGGTCAGAGAGTCGCTGCTGTAATTTGACTGTGCTAGACAAGAGGACATCGCTGACTCTTGATTATAAGCAAAACAGAGACATGAAAGCGCTTACATAGCCACTCCTTCTTCATCTACATTCTGTTTAAATCGGCAACTCAGTAGGATTTTTCAGGCAGTAAGCATCTTATTACCGAATGCGCAGTAATCCTGTCCTGAGTTACTGTTTGCAATGAATCATGGTCAAATCGAAAGTTCCACTTTTAGGTGGGATGCAGTGACTCAGTTAATAGTCACTGCATTAATAGGGAAAGCAACTTTATTTGAAAATTACACTTCAAAAACTGCTGGGTTAAAAAAAACAAAAACAACCCCCCCCCCCCTCCCAAAAAAAAAAAAAAAAAAAAAAAAAAGTCAATCGGTGTTGTTTTTGCTTAAACTGTCCTGGGTCAAACGTGACTGATGCCTTAACAGAACAAAGCTGGATTATGAATTTGAGATGCTGTATTAGGTTCCAACCCCGCAAATGTGAGTTAAAACGAAAAACATTAACACGTCCAGTGGGTTGGAAACAATAATGGAGAAAGTAAACAAGAAATTTGGGTTGGAAGTTATTTTCTGTTTAGTTTTATACTTCGCCGAAAAGCATGACTTAACAAACTGAAGACAACATCCTTATAAAGTGATATAAGACTTTTATTGACTATTGTGTCAATTTTTCTGGTCAAATTGAGAGTGTGGAACCATAGCAGCACAACCGTTCAGCTACCTGATTAGCTGGTAAAATGCTAACAGAGAGTAAACTGAACTTCAGTCACCATTACATCCCACTGACATTCAATGTATTACACATTGCAGTGGGAAACTTTTTATCCCCTAACAATTTTTTTCAGTTTTTACTTCTTTTTTTTCTTTTTTTTTGCTTCACATTGTTGAAACAAATTTATTATCTGAGGCAATAGGAGTTTTTAAATTATGATTTTATTTATTAAATGAAAAAAAGTTACTGAAAGCAAATGGCTCTATTTGAAAAAGCAATTGCCCCACCTTGATAAGTTGCTAGTTAATTGTGATTAATCATATTTTGCTGGTTCAGTTTCACAAGTCAAACTAGTCTTATTACTGTCATACCAGCAAGATGAACAAATTACTTGAATAAAATTTGTCCAACAAACATGAAGTAAGCTAAAAGTTGTCTAAAAAGCAATGCATAATCTAAATAATTTCAAGAATAGACAATAAACAAAGTCACATTGGTCTATTTTTAAGGCTTGGGGATTTCAGCTAACCATAATTAGAGCCTTTATCAACAAAGGGAGAAATCAACGACACATACCGGAAGTCACAGAACAAACCAAAACAACATCTGCAGCTCTCATTTGCCTCAGCTAAGGTCTCGTTTTGGCCACTTGTATCTCCAATATCATTCTTTCCATGTCTACCCAGAGTTTGTGACCATAAATCAGGGTAAGAACATAGATTGACCGTTAAATCGAGAGCTACGCCTTTTGCCTCGGCTCTCTCTTTACCACGACAGAGCGCGACAGAGGCCGCATCACCGCAGACGCAGCACCAATCCTCCATTTTTCCCTCATTGGTGAACATGACCCTGACGTACTTAAATTCCTCCACGTGGGGCAGGACCTCCTCCCTGACCTGCAGAAAGCAGTCTACCGTTTTACAGCTGAAGACCAATAGGCTCGGATTTGGAGAGCCTGATCTTCATCTCTTCCGCTTCACACTCCGCTTCGAACTGCTCCAGTGAAAGCTGTAGGCCACGGTCAGATGAACCCAATAGGAATACATAGTCTTCAAAAAGCAGAGACGAAATCCTAAGGCCAAAAAATGGATCTCCTCACCCAGACGTTCTGTGCATTATGATCAAGATCGGCAACAAAGGACGACCAAGGCAGAGTCCAACTCCCGCCGAAAATGATCCAGCAATGTGGACCAAGCTCTGACGCCGGTCACACAGGGACCTTTAAATTATGTGGAAGAGGAAAGTGGAATAAAATTCCTTCAAAGAGATATAACAATTTTTTCACTCTCTAGGGTTATATTTTTTATACTGCCTGTGTTGGATAGTGCTATCTTCTTTTGATGCTGCATGGCTATTTTATGGCACATAGTTATAAAAAATATATATTTTTCTGTCCCCTTGATGTCCAGGCCAGAAAATCTGCCGACGCGGGACGGAGCGGCCATGCTATAAGGCATCCTACATCCAGGACAGCAGGCGGAGGCTGACGTTTGAGGATGCCAGGCAGTCCTGCAGGTCAGAGGGAGGCGAGCTGCTCAGCATTGAGACAGAGAGTGAGCAGCGCTTGATAGAGAGCTTCATACAAAAGCTGAAGGTTGGAGATGGCGATTTCTGGATTGGGCTCCGTCGTAGACCCCCGCATCACCAGACAGGGAATAATAACCCAGGATGCCCCTCGCAGTACTATTGGGTCGATGGAAGCAAGGCCAAGTACAGGTTCTCCTGGTTATTTTTATTACTTCCTCTGTGAAATGGACCAAAACTAGAAAAATACAGTTAAATGTTAATGTTTACGTTGTACTCGTCGCAGGAACTGGAACTGGGATGAGCCGTCATGTGGTTCTGAAATGTGTGTGGTGTTGTACCACCAGCCCTCCGCACCAGCTGACGAAGAAGGCCATTTCCTGTTTAAGTGGAATGATGACAACTGCAGCTGCAAAAACAACTTTGTCTGCAAATACAAGGAAGGTGAGTTAATGGAGGTGTTGCCAACATAGCTCCATCGATTTTGCTTTCTGGCAATTTATAAAAGGTGCTAGCCAAATTCACTAGGTAGAATTAAGCACACGATTATAGTTTTAATATCTGCTTTATTTATGATTATTACATTTCTTTCCTTTTTAGCAATCTTTGAAAGTGTATAACTATTTTGAAGCTATTTTTTATACCTACGCTGGTTGTAAAAGGTTTTCAGACATCGTTTAAATAAAATACCAAGATTTTGTGGCAAAAAAAATGAGACCATGATAAATCCCTTTAAAACAATTTATATGTTTGTTAAGAAATGTATTCTGCACAATTCATCTTAAAAACCAAATCTGCACGAGAAGAAAACAAAAAAGTAAAAAGGCTGCAAAAAAACCCTGATTGCATAACACCACATCCTTAAACTAATACTTAGTTGAAGTACCTTTTGATTCAGTTTCAGCGTTCAGTCTTCTTTCATAGCAGTCTCTTAACTGGCAGGATCTCCCTCATAAAAGTTCTTTAAATCTGTTAGATTGTGATGCTGTTAAAAATCTGTCTTTACCTTTCTACCAGACACCTGAAAAATTAGGGTGAAAACATGATTTCATCCACTTTGACCAGAAAGCCCAATTTCATCTGGGAAAAGTAGGAAAATTAACCCTACATCATGATGCTACCACCACCACCGTGTGTCACTAGTTTTGGTGTTCTTATGCTGAGATGTAAAGCTGTTTTTTGTGTTAAGCTCTTTTTTTTTAAGAATGATACCCAAAAGCTCATTGAATATTTGTGTTTGGATAAAGTTAAACGTTCTTTTTTAATTTATTTGAATGTTACAAATGTACTAATTTTCTTCATCCTCTGCAGAGAAAATGCCAGTATTTACAGGAGACAGGATCATAGTAGAACCAGGTACACATTACTCTTGTTCAATGTAAAACCTCCTTTTGTCAAAGTCTAAGAAGGTTTGATTTATAGTCTTTGTGTCACATATATGTGATAAATTTGCTACTAAGTTGGAACTGATAAATAAAGCTGAGTAAAGCACCAAGTTTATCTGGAAACCACCCAAATGGTAAATAAAAGTGATATGTTTGGGTAGCTAAATCTCCATACCAACCATTAGATGTTGTTGATGAGCCAAACCCTTAGCCCTTGTTTGGGAGGCATCCCAAGAAAAGATTGTGAGAGTTTTCTAACTACTTCTGAATCTACATAGAATCATAATCAAACCTCAGTCTGCAGACCTAAAATCTTTTGCCACATGTAGTTAGGTGATTGAACCTGAACATTTGACCATGTTAAATTTAGTTGTACAAAATGCTGACATTCTAAACAATTCTTTAATAATTATGAATCTGTTAAAATATGCCACATATTTGTGTTTCAATCATGACCTTTGTTGCTTCTGTAGTTCCATCTATGAGGCCAAACATATCCACAGAAGGGGATGTCAGAATAGCTATTGGATCACCTGAGTCATCAGGTAAAATAAATACTTTCTATGTTATATTTTTAAGTATAAGAAACTTGTCATACTTATGAATATTCGGAGGCTGTGTTTTAATGCAGTTAGGCTTAGTAATGTGCATTTTCTTGCAGTGTCTTTCTCAGACAACAGTCTCTACGTTTCCTACATCCTCTATGCCACTATTCCAGCTATGCTCCTGCTGCTGCTGTTAGCAGCTGCTGGGTTCTTCTGCTACAGACAGCATGCAAAAAGGTAAAAAAAAAAATAAAACAGAGAGTGTTAAAAATAATCACAGGAATCATTTTTCAAATCAGTTATTAGATTAGTGCGTGTGCGCACGTGTGTGTGTTCCAGTTGAAAGTCGGCCCTGGCGGTTAGTGTTCTCACCGTGAATTTGATCCTTTCTACTTACATTCAGGAGGAAGACGGAAACAGAGAGTTTCCCCGGCAGGTCGAAGCAGCTGATGCCAACAGCACCTTCGGTTTCCTCCATTCAAGGACCTTACGCCTTTAGTGACATCACTGAACTCCCTCACGCTGCTCTGGACTACAGGACGCAGGCAGAAATCATGACAAAGTACTCCTGCCCATACTCACATGACGCCCAGTATCCCGATTACGAGAACGTGACGTGTTCAGAGAAGGAGACCGGCTTTGTGACGAACGATATCTACGAGAGTGCCAGGACTCAGAGTCGGCGGTGCCGCAGTCAGGATGGATGGGTGGAAAATGAGATCTATGGCTAACGTTGTTGATGTCGATCTGAGCTCCAGAAACGTCTGTGAACTTGAAATTGTTAAAGGAACCTTATTAAGCTAGAAAGAGGAACATATACTGGTCTATATCTCTTTCTTTCTACATATCTTGCTAGATTACCAGTGAGGTACGCAGTCTCAACATACACAGCTGAGTTTGAACTGGTTTTACGTGGACCGGTTTCAGAGTGTCAATTTATTCCTTGTGTATGTGTCGCCGCTTAACATCTATGTTTTGGTCAGTTATAACACTATATTTAGGACGTTATCATATCTGTCAAACCATATTAAATAAATACTGATATTAATCAAAACAAAAGACATGTTTACATCATTTTTGGTTTTATGGATTTTTACATGATGACAGAGGGTTTTTATGCAGTCCTTGTACATTTGCGACACTTCAACAAATAACCTCAATTATTTGGGGAGATTTTATGTGATAAGAAACACAAACAGTGGTAGTTATCTATCATGATGTGAGGTTTCCTGCCCGCAGCTCTTATTAAAGGAATCTACAGTTTTATTAGACCATTCCAAAGCTGTTATTTTCCTATTTATCGGCTCCTTGACTGGTTACTGTATCTTCTCTTTTCATTAGTTTTGCAGAAACAATCAGCTTTTGTTTTATTGCTACTTTCTTCAATTGTTGACCATTGTCCCTTTTCTGGAGAACTTTTACATCCTTCTCCTGACTGATGCCTTTGTTCAATCAAATATTTGCCAGCAGAACTTTATATCAGGTTGTTGGTATTAACTATAACTCATGGCAGGTAAAAGCTAAAGACTAAACACTGAAGCTAAATCAGAAGAATATTCAGAAAAGTAGTAGTTAAATGTGTGCATACTTATGCAACTGGGTTAATGTAATCCCCCTATCCCCCCTTTTTTTTGTCAGATATGTTTTTCAGTTGAATTGCACCTGATAAATGCCCCACCTGTATAAAAAAAAAAGCCTGATTTATCAAGTTCTCCCAAAACCAACTTGAAGGTTACCAGTCATGTTTATAAGCATGTTAGTCTGGCTAAAAGTTATTGAGGTATTGTGCGCATTTGATAAAAATGCCAACATGACAAGAACAGTAATAAAGAAAGAAAATAGATATCGCCTATGCTGATGTGACACAGTTTTCTGATGTCAGGCTTTATTTTGTCTGAATATTTACAATTACATTTATTTATAGATGAACTGATTCAGCATTTCTTTGCCCACTTCCAGGAATCTTTTTTGTTTTTTTTCTAAGAGGAAGTAGTATGATTAAATCCATTTGAAGTAGCAATTAAACACTGTATATACAATAATGATATACACTGAATATACTGTTCTTGAAAGCTTTGGTTAATCCCAAATGAATCTTCTTGAACATTAGTATATAGTTTAGCAACATTTGTTGAGATAATAAAAAAACATCCGTGTGGTGCACTGTAAAAATGAACTTTTCATTTCGGGACTGTTTCAACCCCCTTCGTATGAAATCAAAACTGTCATCACAGTAGAAAGCTTCCTGTTTGGCTGCTGATGTCAGGGAACAGGGCTGGACACAAGGAAAGACAGATGACAGATAACTGACCAAAAAGCTTTTTTTTTTTGTTTTTTTGTTTTTTGATAGTAAGAATTTCTCTTTAGTTATGACTAGATTACAATATGTTACGAAAAACTGCATCAGTTTTACCCTGCGTAATCTGTTCCTCTGTAGTAAATTTGAAAAGACAACACAAAAGCCCATTTCTGAAAATAAATGTCTGTGTTTTCTCTGAGTACATGCTGTGTGGGCTGCCTTGGTTAGTGATTTGGAAAGATGTAGTGGAGCCCAGTAAGGAGAGGCTGAGTGTGTTCTTGGAGAAAGTTAGACAGGAAATGCCAAAAGCACATCTGGAACTCTTACATTCAGGAAGTCTGTTTGTGACAGCAGAGGCCTTCGGAGCATTGCTCTGGCTTTCTGCTTCAGCAGTCTGCTGTGCTCTGCAAGGTTGTCACTGCATGGCATGAAGGGAACCAACCATGGATGTGGACATGGGCTGTGGATATGTTATAGAACCATGAAAAATTATTTCCCCTTTACAGATTTCTGCTCCTTTTGCTTTTTTGTTTTGTTATATGTTCCAGGTCACCAAACAGATGTAACATCAGATAAATATACATTTGAAAAGTATGATTTCACTGATTAAAGTAAAAAAAAAAAGAAGCTATTTAAATAATTTGCCCCTATGTAAAATTTGATATTTACCCATCATTGTAAATCATAAAATATTGTTATCAAACATTTATTATTTATTTTTTAATTTTTTTTTTGGAAAGCTAATTTCTAGACAAAGTTACAATGCAGAAATTAAATATGTCTGGTTTCAAGAAATTTAATAGCAGATGACAAAAATCATAAATATCCGTGTTGGAGATGTTACGCAGCCATTTCAAAAGCTTTGAGCCACAAGGGAAATTGAGCATTCCACTAAATATGGTTTCCAAAATGAAGGTGTTGGAGTGGCCTGGTTACTTTATGAACATAAGTCTGATTGAAATGTTGTGGCCTGGTATGGAGAATTCATGTTCAGAAATGAGTTTTATTGCTGAATTTAAGTAATTTTGCAATAAAACATGGGCAAAATTCTACCACAGTAATTTACATAATTGATGGCCTATTATTTGCAATTTCAGAAACTGCATTTTGTGTTTACTCAGGCTAACAAAAGATGAATGTGACTACACACATGCGAAAAATTGTCCCAGAAGTTATTGTGACAAACAATAATGTTGTTTTGAGACCATTTTCAGGTAATATTATAGTAATGGCATAATAATGAGAGAACACATTCTCCGAGATCAAAAAACATTAAATTCTATTAACACCGAAACTGAACGATATTTAAATACCCAAGTAAGCAAACAAAATAACACACAATTAATTATGAAGTCTATGTAAACAAAATTGTCCTTCAGAAAAGGGGCTATTTGAGACCATCTGTCATTCTATTTTTGGTAGAAAGAGAGAAAAGATGAAAATACTAAATAATGCAAGTGGAAGTTATTGAACTCATTTTAATTTACACACANGAAATGAGTTTTATTGCTGAATTTAAGTAATTTTGCAATAAAACATGGGCAAAATTCTACCACAGTAATTTACATAATTGATGGCCTATTATTTGTAATTTCAGAAACTGCATTTTCTGTTTACTCAGGCTAACAAAAGATATTATAAAGAGCATTTATATCATTTATATTGACAGATTTTTTTCTGTCACTGCAGCCGCTTTATACAATTAAGGTCTCTTGAGAGACATTGTCAGTTGCATACTTTTACCAAAAGATGTCGCTGTGATGTAGGTGAACAAAGTGTCTTCTTTGATCAAATACCTCCCTTTAATAAATGCTTTTATAAAAGCATTGTTTAAAAATAAAGCATGCATGCTATATGATGGATCCGTGTAACCAAAAATGCTGCTTTGCATAAATGTGCTTGTTCATTTATTTCCCATTTAGTTTTGCTGAGTAATTTCTCTGACCAAATGAAAGGAAGTAATGCAGAATCTTTTCTTAAAGCATTTTTAGCCGCAGTGCTAGCTAAGCACCTGCAGGGCCGAACTTCAAAGTTACCTATGCGTGCAATCAAGAAGGGCAGGCGAGCAAACAGATTTCAGAATAGCAATTTTACCGGCTGACGTAAGAGGTGGGTCTGGTTGTCCTGACAACCAATTGGCACTGAAGTGTGGAGCCGCTCTGTGGCCCCGCCCCCTGAACAAATACCCCCATGGCTTTGACGTCAATGTACGTCAACTCGAGAATATGATGCCTCTTAGCGAGTCAACTCGTGTGCTCTGTAGCTGATAGAGGCACCTCAACCTGAAATATTATCGCTCTATTGTACCCGGGGAACGTGGCGTGAAAGCCCTGTGGTTCAGCGAATGGCTCGCCGCGTATGAAAGAGAGTCAGCGCCACATTGGCTTTTTTTTTTTAAGCCGGTAGGGGCGACACAGAAATCAACTTTGTCTATTTTTAATGGACACGCTTCGGGCGGCGATAGAAGCGGCGGCGGCGGCGGCGGGCGGTTTGTTTTTCTTTCGTCTTTATCTCTAGCTGCTCAAGCAAGCCTGTCTGAGTCCTCCCGTCTCTACCGCTTTCACAAGCAGTCCCATTTAGAACAGCATGGTCATGGCCGACAGTGTCCAAAAACCGCTGCTCCGGGGTCCGGTCCGAGTGGGCTTCTACGACATCGAGCGCACTTTAGGAAAAGGCAATTTCGCTGTCGTGAAGCTGGCCAGACACCGCATAACCAAGACCGAGGTGAGTTCACGGGTGAACTTGTTAGCCTGGAAAGCTAACTTGTGCTGCTGTTCTGCTGAGTTATATAACTTTTATGCACTAGTTGACACCCCAGCAACCATTGCAGCGCTAATCCAGACCCGGGTCATGCAGCTGCCCGTGGACACATGACTTGCAGTGCTAGTGCATTTGAACCATGCAGGTAGAGCAGCAGACTGTCTGCACGTTCATCCCCCCCTCAGGAATATCAGTGCCAGGAAGAGGTCTGACCACCACTGCTGCTGGGAAATATAAACTGTAAACATGCACACTCTCTTCTCTTTTTTTCCCTTCTTCTTCTTTGCATCATACACCTGCTCTCGTTTTGGTATAATGACCCCACTCAAAGCCACAGTAGGGCAACATAAGAGTCTAGCCGGCGTAAACTTCCAATTTGCTCTGTATCAAGGGGGATGCAGCGTAGGTTGGTGGTCCCATTATGTAATCTAACTAATGATGTGATTTAGCTATTTCTTGTCCCAGCAGTGCAGTGAGCTTTGTGTGGATCCTCTGCTTATGTCTTTCTAATTGGAAAGCGTAGAGTTTTGCAGGCTTTTTTGCAGACAGCAACTCCCTGACACTGGCTTCGGGGTCTTCATAGTTTGGAAAGGGTTTGGCTCTGCAAACACTCCGATCTGCAGAGCAGTGCAGCGTACAGTGCCCTTCAGAAATATTCATAACACTTAAACCTTCTACACTTTTTTTTTTTTACTACAAGCGCAACAATTTTCTGTGCTCACCAAAGAAGATGCATGATTGCAAACTTATTTTACAAATTTAAAAAACTAAAATTGCTATACAATTTTACTCCGCCCTCCCTCAATTTTGACTTTGTGGAACCACTTTTTGCTGCAAACAGTCGTTTGGGGTGTGTCTCTACCAGCTTTGCACATCTACGCTGAAATTATTACTCCATTTGCTTTGCAAAATAAATCCAATTCATTCAAGTTTTATGAAGAGCATCTTTGAACATCACTTATTGCTGCAGATGCTCGATTTGATTTAGATCTAAACTTTGACTGGGCCATTCTAACACATGTATATGCTTTAATGTGAAACATTCCACTGTTCCCTATGTTTAGGGTCTCATCCTGCTGGAAGTTGAACCTCTGCTCTGTCTTGGGTCTAGTATTTTCTTAAGTCCCTGTCTTAAGTCTTATTACATTTTTTTTTCCTGATCAGAGCCCCTGTCTTCTACATGCTTGCTATAATTTTATTTATCAGTGTAATTTACTGAAGTTTGCTAGATAAGCTTCAAAACTTCAGATTGTTTTTTTTCTTTAACCTTTTGGGAATTTACCCAGTTGTTTATCGTAAACAATTTCTTACAATAATGCAAATTTTGATGAGATGTTCAATTAAAGGTTTTCAGAAACTGACACTGTTATTGGAATTTTTGTTTTTACTATTTTCTCCATGTTAGCATAAATAAAGTTGCAATTATAATTAAATGCATTTATTGAGATACTTTTCCCATTTATGTAACTGAAGTGACTTGAAGAAGCCTATTTCAAACAGGTATGTTTTTTATGATTAGTATTTGTGTTTATGGGGCTATTTCAGTACTGCACAGTCACACTCACACAGTTACCCCATAAGAAGTTGTAAATAGTTTTTTTGTTTTTTTTACAGTCACCTTTTTCAATATTACAGTGGTACGTTAACATATGGTGATAATATTTTAAGTCCACCCCTTTCACACTCAACTTAATGTTGCTGTACCAAATAAAATGCATTGACGTTTGTAGTTGTAATGTGATAAAATTCATACCAATTTGAGTTCTTTGAGACTGAATGCATATCGGAAACTTTTGAGATTAGTCGGAGCTAATTTGCAACTTTCTGCCTGCTCATTCCCTGTCTGCAGAAAAAGCCTTACCCAAGCAGTACCATGGAGTGCCATGCCTCTCTGTTGTAATGATAGAGACAGGGACTTTACTGTAAACAGTGCCCAGAGTGCGTGGAGAGCCTCTGCTGTGAGACGAGTGGGCGTGATTAGACCATATTCCAGGAGATTTGTAAAAACATTTATCTTTGATCTGCGCAGCTTGTTTGTTGGTGAACGTGAGCGATTATAGTGTATAAGAAAATAAAAGATTTGCGTCATCCAGTTTAGATCCTTCAAAGGTTTTAATGGATAACTGGGCAAGGATGCATCCTGTGTGAGGCTCTTTTTGTGGTAATCTGGTTATTAAGGCCTGTGAAGTGGCTCAGCGTTAGTCTAGCCAGGTTAGCTACATCATTATAACACTGACAGTGGTTGTTTACAGGCCATCCATTTGGTAGTGGAGATCACTTAGTGCTGGTTGGCATATAGAACGGCTGCAGATGTTTAGCTCAGACAAAGTCGGCCAGGAAGGCGGGCAATAAACTTTTATGCATCATCTGACGTGAGACGATGCCAGGAGCCATCGGTCTGCCTGGTTCTTGTTTGTACAGTAAACCACAGTTTAACAGTACATGAAACAGCAGATCTGGCATGTTTGTGCACACATGTTTGCACGTCCCTAGGTAGGTGCAACTCCTGTGTTTGTAACCTACTTTTTTCATCTGACCCATTTGTCTCATTTTGTTGTATATGTTTCTGCTTGTGGGTGTCTTGCCCACTCCAACGTGGCCCTGTCTGTCAACATTAAGTTGAAAGAAAGCTTTGACAGATATCCGACACAATTTACCCCCAAAAATAATTTGCTCAAACATATCTTCGTTTTTATTTTGGTTTACCTTGAACTTGTAATTGGCTTATTCCTTGGCTTATTGCTTTTTTTTACTTGAATGATTAATATTAATTGTTGAACAGTTTATTATAATTTGCACTGGTAGTTAAACCTGTAGCTATAGCACGCCACCTGCTTAACTCAGAGCATTGATTGGGAGCGCTCCCCACGCGTAGACAGGAGTCCATATGCATGACAAGCTGGACCTGGAAACCTCAGGCTCTGTAGACGAAGCAGGCTAAGGTCTTTTTGCCGAGTGAGATGAGTTGCTGCACGTATTTTACCTCCGTATAGGAGCTGGTGTCCTCTTTTATGCTGCCGTGTGTTAGGGGCTGCAGCCACACAGATAAAAAGCTGGTGCTTGGCAGGTGTTCAAACTCATTAAAATCTGTGATGGAGTGAACGAGGTGCTATCGTGGACGACAGTGGACAAGTGGCAGAAGGCTCTTTTTGTGACGCTGTCGTTCAGCAGGTCTTTTTCCCCTATGAATCATGGTATCAAGCTTTTGAAAATTTATAGATTCAATTAAGCTTTCTGACATTTTGCTCCTATGGTTTGAAGTTCATTTAAAGAGTTTTCTTCAGCTTTAATGGCTCACTGCTCTTTACCCACTGGTTGATGCCTCCTGCCTGTCAGCGGGTTGAAAGAAGACTTTTGCTCTCTCTCTCTCTCTCTCTCTCTCTCTCTCTCTCTTTTTTTTTTTTTTACTTGTGAGGAAAATTATTTCAGCTGTTCAACTTAAACTCTTCTGTCTGCTGTATTCTCTACCTTTTTGCTTAAACCTACTCTGGACTTCAAGTGTAGATTCTTGTGCAATGTCGCTTTTTCACCAAATGTATTGGACAAATGCCTGGACAGAAATATGTGGACCCTAGGAGGTCGTAGTGGAATGACAAACATGATTAGAACTTGGTTCTTCAGCTTTGCCGTCTGCCCTCTTGGTATTTTCTCTGAACAGTTTTTCTTGCATCTTTTCATCAGTTTTGGTAAATATCCAATTTTAATGTGCAACTGTTGTTCCCTGTTTTTCTCCAATTATTGGTGGCTACCTTTACTTCTCACTGGTCAGTGTGTGGATATAATCTTGTTGAGAATTTGTTTTCCCTTTTCCTGTCCTCCTTGTTCAGTGAGATTATGTTGATCCTTCCTAGCCTGGCAGAAAATTTTGGCTTTATTTCCAGGAAGAAAATGAGCAAAGTTCAGAAAAAAAGCCACTAGAACACCCAAACTTTATTTCAGGTTAGTTGGATTCACTATAATTAAATTTTTTTTACCCAAGACTGAAAAAGATTGAAGCTATGGGGGATATTGTAACTTTCCCTCCTTTCCTCAAATATAATTTGGTTTTCAGTTAAATTGTCTTAATTGTTTCACCACACAAACCTGGTGTTTTACTCGGGTATTTAGGCCTTCAAAAGCCGCTATATATGATAAAATAATCAATAAATAAATGTCACTTTGGAAACAGTAAGAATAATGTAAGAACATCATTTTAAATCTTTAGTTCAAAATTTCTTAGATACCACAAACTGTTATCCTTTTTTCCTTTAATACTTTCTACCATCCACCACAATCATCTTTTTATTCATGTTTACACTTACTTCTACATTTAACTGTCATTTATTAACTCCGTTTTATTCAATTTTGCAATTATATCTTATATTGAATGCATGCTCTTTAATTTAATGAGCCACTTAATGTTTAAATCTCCCCCCCCCAGAGCTAAATAAAGCATTTATCCCATCTATCTCTCTGTTTTAGAGGTCTCAGTTTGAAGCTGGAGTGCTGTTACTAGATTTAGATTTCTTTATGGGATTTAATCCCACGATGCATGTCTGCTTGTGTTGTGGCAAGGGACTCGATAATGGAGTGTTAGACCTATTAAACTCTCCCTCGACTCCTCCTAGTTGGCTACAAACTTGCCAAAAGAAGTTTAAAACTGCTGGCGAAA
This sequence comes from Poecilia formosa, assembly GCF_000485575.1. Classification (NCBI taxonomy): domain Eukaryota; kingdom Metazoa; phylum Chordata; class Actinopteri; order Cyprinodontiformes; family Poeciliidae; genus Poecilia; species Poecilia formosa. The sequence goes on along the minus strand of NW_006799970.1, from coordinate 661,590 downwards.
CTACAACGTGCTAAAAGTAAACAGAAGGCCATGTTTGTGCTTACATGACCACTATGTTAAAAAAAATAAAATAAAAATGGAGTGCTACTATTTTCTGTTGTGGTTCAAGGTAAAGACATGAATGCATCTCAGCTGATCTGTTGCTTGCTTCAGGTATAGACTAGCGCACTGCAGTTATCCCGCGCATTCCTTTGTAATATGAAGAAGAGACGAGAGAGTGAAGCTGCTGGTAATGTTTGCATGAAGATGGAGGATAAAATGAGTGCCTCTCTGATAAGCAGGCAGGAGACAATCTTCTGGCAGTTTTTCAGATTGCTGCGCAGTATTGTACAATTTCATGAATCTAAATTAAAAAACAGAATTTTCTGCTTTTAATTATTTTTTAACTTTCAACCCCTGCCTTTCTTTTTTGTTGTTGTTTTTATTTAAAAAGGTAAAAGACTTTCACTGCTCATTAAAACTTCCCAGCTGACTTTGATCTCAGTTGTTTAGCTTCACCTAACAGTGGTGTGATGGCAGAGACCCAGAGTTTCCTGTTGTTTACCTCACCTCCTTGGCTCACAGATGCTTGGAGCACTTCAGGTCACTCTGATGAATTTGTGTTTATGAGAGAGTTTGGAGCAAAGATGTTATTATTGCCTCGTTACCTACCCTCGCTCTGTTATTGAAAGCTTGGGATGTTTACATTTGGAGCATGCACTTTGCGCGCGCCCGTGCGTAGATGCAAAACTGAACTGTACTCTCATATTTGATTATATCTTAGCGATAAAGTATGATTTTTTTTTAAATGTTTTTCTTTTTCAATACAATAGCAAATTGACATATGAGGGAAAAATAGCAAAGTTTGAGCACTTTGCTAGTTTCTTTTCTACTTGCTAGATATCAAATTGCTGGCTACAGTAGAGTTTGTGGGGATGTGTTTGCTTTACCGTCCATTGTATTTGATGGGGTCTAAATGAGATCCTTTCAATTGTTTATCTAAAATCTGACTTCTTAGTTCCAGTTTTGATGCTCATGTTTGATCTCACCACAGGTGGCCATTAAAATCATTGACAAGACCCAACTGGATGCTGTCAACCTGGAGAAGATCTACAGGGAAGTTCAGATCATGAAAATGCTGGACCACCCCCACATCATCAAGCTATACCAGGTTAGTGTCTCCACCAAGACCTGAAGTCTACAGAGGGATTGTTTTCTTGAATTTATCATCTTTATTAGGTGTTATTTATGCATCATGCATTTTTTAAAGTGTTACTTTTAGGATATTTGTTTAATGGTTTTTTGTTTTCCGTATTTCTACTCCTGCTCATATTAATTTATAAAGCTTTGCAGAAGTTTACAGACCAAACCTTTACTGTTTTTTTTAGTTCAGAAGAAAGTTTGTTTGTTAAGGTGGTTGATGCATCTACAGAAAAAAAAGGTGGTTTTGTTGCATTTAATAAAAAGGCATATTTGACCTGCAGACGAGCTGTCCTGAAAAAGTTGGTTGAATATGATCACCTCTTCAGAACTGTGGACTTTAATGCCTTTTGATGCAATAAAGATAAATACAATGTAAACTAGATACATGTACTGTCAATCTGTGGTGGCAACAAGTCTCTTCTGGTGTTAGTTTAGCCATCTGAAGTAGAAATGTTTGGCCATCACTGATCTGCACAAGTCTTTAAGGCTGTCATCTTTGCTTTATGTCTAATCCTGGTTTTACAGGAATATGTTGGGACAGCCTAAATTGCCTCTAAATTACTTGTATTTTTTATGGATGTTATGAAAGTCAAATTGAACACAAATAGCCAGATATTGTTTGAAATATTTTTAGCCTCGACACGTAGCCGTCCTCCCCTCAGGTAAGGACTATTGTTCTGTCCCATCTTTTGTAATTACGCTCGTATTTTGCCATGTTATCTTCAAGGGAGTGGCATGATTATCTCAAATTAAGAAGATGAAAAGCAAGACTTTGGTCCACAAGATATATCTAGATGACTTGACTTGCGATGGCTCATTAGCAAATATCTAACACCCCCTGAGAGGAGATAAAGGCTCTTCTTTGTCTCTGGGTATCACAAGGTCTCTACTGAAATCCTCCTTTGAATAGACTGTGAAGTTTTATATTTGAGTTTAGAAGAGGGGGGGAGATCTCAGTTGTGACCAAATAAAATTTTTATTATTCTACAAAGCAACCCCTCCAGATCAGTAGCAAAAGAAAGCAATAAATCCAAAGCTATGCCAAATATGTTGTGACGTAAAAGAATTATTGTGGAAAAAGACATAAAAGGATGAGTAAATGGGTGTGATAAGCTAACACTCCTAGTTCTAAGAAAAGTTTCTCCAAATCAGGCTTTTAATGAGAGATTAAACATTGTTCTACGTTTGAAAGAACACTGCTGAAATGTATTTAATTAGGAACATCTTATTTGGACAAGACCGAAGTTGACTTTTATAAAATACTTTTCCTGTTCTGTAAATATGAACTCTATCGGATCAGAACCTAGTGGCAGAAAGTCTGGAGATCTCTAACGCTACCGTGGACGAATGTCCACGTGCGTCTCAAGTCTGATTGTTCGTGTGATCTAAGCAAAGTCCAAGTCTGCCTCTGTGCAGCCCGCTCTGCCCGTCAGAGCTCAGGGGTCACAGAGTAATATGTAACGCTTGTTACAGACTCGATATGACAAGTGTTCTAGTTACGGGTTGGAGGGGGACACAGTGTGAAGAAGTCAGCTTTGAAAAGCAGAATCTACCGCTGCTTCTTGTTGATCTTCTTCTCTTTTTTGGGTACTTAAGCAGCCCGGGGTGTTGAAGCGCATGACCAATCCAGGTCATGTTCTAATGCATAAGCAAACAGATGCTGCCCAGCAGAACCTGCCACTGCTGGATAGTTACAGAATATAGTTAATGACTGACTGACTCTCAGGGCTGTTTGCGTCTTGCTGGGGAGTGAGCGAAGGCAAAACACTCATGTCATTAGTTGGTCAAGATAATATGAATTAAATCTTCTGAAATGTCACATTTCAGCTTTATTTATTCCATCAGGGATCCACCCTTTTATTTACTGGGACTTCTGAAATGAGTATCATTTGGTAGGACGATGTAAACTATGAAGTTAGACATGGGAGCAGGGTCATTTTTGACTGGGAGTTGTCACTACATGTAGGCTGGAAGGAATTTCTCACATTTGGTTTAATATGAATACTGTTGTTGCTTTCCCAGTATTTTTGGATACAGTGTGGAAGCTGAAAAAAAATGGCCTAGTGGGATATTTTGTTTATTTATATTTATTTATTTTTTAAAAGAAAAACAAAAAACCCATTTTGAACTGTGGAGTTAGTGAATTTGTCTTTTTAACCGTATGACTTGGGGTCCAATATTTTGAGTATCTTTCCACAAGATTCTCGCAGTACTCTGGTAAAATTGTGGCCCGTTCCTCCTGACAGAGTGGATATAGTGGAGTAAGGTTTGCAAGCAACCTTGCTTGCACATGTCTTTTCAGCGGGACCCACTAATTTTCATTGAGATTCAGATCAGGGCTTTGTGATAATCATCCCAAATAATTGACTTTGTTGTCCTTAAGCCACATCAACTATAGTTTTAGCAGACCAAAGGACAGGCCTCCAAAATGTTTTTTACCCTGCATTTCTTCTGAAGTTGTGGTCTTGCCTTACAGGCAATGTAGGTACCGAACATTTCACTGTGGATTATGAAAGCATTTTCACAATACCTTTTTCTTTTTGTGTAGGATGACGTAGGCATTTTGCGCCAGACACATTTAACCCCTGGGACACGGTGCTCCTAAATAGTATCGTGGCCTGGACGTTCCTCGAGCGTCTGAAAATGTGAATGACTCCGAGTGGCGGAGGTCCACATTGTGGGTTTAAGGTGTTGCATTAGAACGCACAAAAATAATTTTTTGCAATCGAAGCTGACCTAAAGCTGGAAAAGTTTACTCTGATTTTTTTATGACTAATGGAGGAAAATATAAGGTACATCTGTTTATTTCGTTTCAACCTTAAAACTTTGTGAGCTTTTTTTTTTTTTTAAGATGTAAACTGCTGTGGGTAAACGTGTTAATATTGTGACAATTTAAAGGTGGAAAATAATTAATTTAAAAGCCGTTAGGTAATTAGCAGTCCAGTTTTTATTTTGGCATCTTTTCATAATAATTGAGAGAATAAATTTTTCATGAATTTAACAGTTTCAAAAGTTGCTAAGTTTTCATTGCAGACTTGATTGTGCACTTTTCTTGCATGTTCTGTGAGGTGAAGAAGACTTACTTACTCACCACTGTCACTCCACTGTCTGGTGTTTGTCACAAAATAGTTCCCTGCAATAAACCCCCTCACATTCCCCAAAACACGTTACGTAAATGGGGTCCTGCTCTTTTCTTTCAGAGAATGTAAATAAAAGTTCATTATCATCTCACAACCGTGTGACAATGCTCCAGCTTTGTATTGTGTTATTTTAGTGTGTATCGTTATTCAGTTTTTTTTGTTCACCAGGCCCCATCCGTCCAATCAGCTCAGCTCAATTAGTTTGTCCCCGTCCCGTCTCAAAAACCCGGGCTGACCCCAGTGCCCCGAGGAAAGCCTATCTAATGAAGACTCACAAAGGACACAAATTAACTGTGGACCCCTCTCTTTTTTTTCATGTGTTAATGGCCTCTGCGTTAACCCCGTTCGGCCATTATTTTCTGTCTTTCATTCTCTCCTTGCTTGGGTGTTCCACGTTACGCCTTCCGGGTCCGTGGGTTTGGTGTACGACTACAAGAGATCTGGGAGTCTACATACTTTTCCCCCAAAATCAAACCCAGTGTTAAACCCATTACATGGACTGCTTTAATAAAAAAGTACACCATTTATTTAAATATTTGCTTTGTAAACAGATAAAGAGTACAGGCTTATAAACCACTCGATTAACCACAGGATGTACTGCTGCTCTTGCTTGTGACAGCGTAATTAGGGGAAGTCAAAAATTAATGTTAATGTGGTCCAAAAATAGTTCAACTCCAAGTTTCCCCTTTCACATTACAGTTATTTCCTTTGCTACAGAGAAATAAATATTTAACACACAAAGCTAATCAAATGCCCTGTTTTTGTTGCTTCTCATCTTATTGGAGGTTTTCACGGAAAAAGCGTTTTTGTTTTTTAAACGCATAAACCAAGCTTATCAAATGTTTGTATCAAACTTCTGCTTTTATCGGCTTTTACAGTCAAAGACAGCAGCTATGTGTCGATGTGTCCTCACTTTGAGGCAAACAAATGGGTGTTGTCTTTGACAAATTAACAAACCACAAGAAACTAGTTGACCGACATTTGACCTACTCATGCATTTAAATAAATTAAGAAACAGAATTTTTAGTAGTTTAATTTTTTTTTAAATAATTTAGTAATTTTAGAAATGAAATGGGTAACGCAACAAAAGCAAAATTCTTTATGGTAAATGAGAGATATCTGAAATCAAATGAAAACGACGGGACTTGCATTCGGTTTGGGGTTTGAAGTCATATCCAGGTTGGAAAAATGAGAGAATTGAAAAAATATCCATCCATTTTTTTCACCATTTATCAATTCTATCTTTACATTCATTCCATCATCCCCTCTATCCATTATTAATCTGTCCCTACATTTACCCGTCTTCCAACCATTTCTCTCTCACCATCTGTCTGTCGTTTTCCTCTTAGTATATTTTATCCGTAGTTTAAATATAAACAGTCTGACATCTTTATCTTCCACGCATAATAAAGTTCTTTTACTGTTTAGTTTTGGTAACAATCCTGGAGCTTTGACACGATTCCGCCCTGGCAGTGAAAACTGTACAGTATGTTCCAGTTCAGTTGCTGGCTCTCGCTTTGTCCGACCAGTGAAGCTTAAATAACCAATCAGTTGTTTGTCACAGGGGGGACTAAACAGGTTTACTGAACAACCCCACCGTTTCTTTTTTTGTTTTTTTTTAAATTTCCCAAATCTGTGAATCGGTCAGCGCAACAGATGGAAAAATGATCTCAAACAAAGCGTGTGGGATTTCTAGTGTGAATGTCTGGCTCGCAGTGTCTGATTCATCCCACCATCTCCATCTGATTCTTCGCTCGCCGGTTTAATTCTATTCATCTCCCGAGTGTTTCTGCTTCTAAATCGGTCCTCCTCCTACATAACCCAGCACCATGTCAGGACTGAAAGGTTTTAAGTACCATTCAGATACACTCAGCAGCACCAACCGTCCACCTCCGTCCTCTTACATGATTGCCATATTTAGAGCCTGTTGCCATTCATGTATTTTGTTTGTTTGGGATTTTATTTTGTGAATGCCACTGGAGTGTAGCTACACAGTGAGCCCTTGGGTTTATTTTGCTTCACTTTTGGATCTTTTCACTCTCAAGTGTCTATTCTTGTAGGTTTTCAGATGAAATTGCTCATGAAAATGTTTAAGTGTGTTCACTCACTTTTTTTCTTCTCCCCATTCTTTAATCATCTCCTTCCCTCAGGTTATGGAGACGAAGAACATGCTGTACTTGGTCACAGAGTATGCCAAGAATGGCGAAATCTTTGGTGAGTCTTTGTTTTTTTTTTTTTTTCTGTTTACTATCAATTCAAACTATCGATATCCTCTTTTCCTTTCGCATTCTTCCGCTAAGTTTAATAGTAAACTGCACTCCTGCGTCAGCGAGGCTTCTGACAAACATGGAAGTGTCAAAGTCTCATTGAACTTGCGTTGGTTTCGCAGTTTTCGAAATCTCAAAGGTCACATGATTGATGGAAATCAGAGAACAATGCCCTCACGTAGCTGTCCTCTTCACCTGCTTGGTGCTGAAGTTGTTCTTCTATAAATGACATCACCAAATGCCTATTAAGGCCACAGAGGGGCAACCTCAGAGAAATAAAGGTTAATTAATTACTATAAGTGCTGTACCTTCACTGTCACCTGACAAGTTTATTGTTGGGTGTCGAGTTATCACTTTCTACTATCTGCCTTGCAGTTCCTCCTCCAGAGTAAAATTTCACTTAACTCTCATTTGAATAATGTCAAGTCTTTGTCGGGACTGAATTCACAGGAGTATTTGTCATGTGTTTGCACAGACAAGGCTGTTGGTTTTAGCTTATCTCTGTTTGCACTATTCAAGCAATTTTGTATCAAGTAACAGGAAATAAACATGTGACCGGTTGTGGCAAAATGTATTGATGAAACCCCTTAACTAATTGTTTAACATATTACAGCTTTCTCTGCATTCAGTGAGGACTGCTTAAAATTAAATCATACTTAACATCTTTTCACATTGATGTAACTTGGCCGTTTACAAATAACTGATTTGATTTAATGATATATTAATATTTATGTTAAAGTTCAGTAAATTAAACATTATCCATTGATCCAGCTTGAAGTCTTAGTTTGACCAATTCATTTTTGTCTAATGCAGGATAAGTAATATATTTTCTTTG
>NW_006799970.1:524056-653746 GCF_000485575.1 Poecilia formosa | reverse complement strand
GTTAGCTGGTTTAATTTGGATACTTTAAATGGTAATAAAATATGTCATCTTTTAGAAGAGGTGTAACTTTTTTTCCTTTTTCTTTTTGAGTGTAAAGTCCAGAGGCAGTATAAGTGGTTGTGGTGGGTTGGATTTGGCCCACAGGCCTTGAGTTTGACGCATGTACTTTAAGGCTGCGAGGGTAATAACAGGATAAGCCACATCTTGTTTTTACTCCAGTAGCTTCAATGATTTAATTTTAAATATTTACGTAAATGTTTGATAGTTTATTTTTTAAAATCTGTCACTGAAATGCAAATAAATTTAGAAATTTTGTCTTCAAGAAGCTTTTTTTTTTTAAATTTCTTTTAAATAAAACATCAGTGCAGTAAAACTTGTTTTCAAAGTGTCTCAAATACCTGCAGCAACCACAACAAAGCCAAGTGAATTAAATTTATCATAAATACATGTCATAAAATTCAAGCATATACTCTACATGTAATTAGTTACTATTTTTAAAAAAATACTTATTACAGCCAAATTGACAATTTTTGTCTTGGCCAATATCCTGAGCATCTTTTCCAACTAGCATATTACCTACTAATTTTTGGCACAAAAAAGGAAAAAAAAAGTGTATCAGCTTTAATTTATTTTAAATTTTGAATGAACAAAGGCTACCTGCTGTAATAATACTACAGACAAATCAAAAGTAGTAAAATATATAGAGTTTTAATGAACCTAGTCCACACTGGATGGTAGAACTTTGGTCTAACAAGTCTGAACATAACAAAAATAGTACGCAAAGATAGCAACTTATCTTGTTCTCCCATGACTCTCTTGTGCACCCTATCGCTGTGACACATGCACAGCACATGCACAGTTTGTACAATTTGCAATCTTCAATCCAGTCTGTTGGACGTGAGCCCACAGAAATTGCTGGAGAAATCCAAATGTTTGCTGTTGGTAAATGCTATTTTTAGTTTTACATTTAAATTTGTTCAACTTTGGTTATGCATATTCAGAGAATAACTGGAGGATGGAGCAAAATAAAGTTTGCTTTACAAATGAGCTTGCATATTTATTTGATGGAAATAAATCCTAATCAACTTTTAATCACTGGATGTTTTTTTTTGTTTTTTTTTACATTTTCAAAAAGTAAAACTTGTGCAATCTCTCAAAGTATCTCTTGTAACATAAGTAAAAAAAAAAATCTGTAATTATGTATTTAGTAAGTGACCACACTGACACAACAGGAGAATAAATGCCAAATTCTACAGTTAGAAAACATATTTTGTTAATAAAGCTAAAAATTGCGTAGCTTCAATGGCTTAAGGTCTTATACAAACATCCAAAGTCCAAAATAAAATGGTTTTTCATTGTTTTGGGTGGCTCTCACTTTCCCCTATTCAAATTACAATTGAAAAACATCACCATACCTTACAATGACAACAGGGAATATTGCTACTCCTCGGTGGAGCTCCTCAAACTTTAAAAAAATATTCATGCCACAAAATTCTTACTAAATAAGTAGCACAAACCTGTTCTTTGCAACCTTTTGTAAAACTTGAATGAGGAACATTAAGCTTAATGTTCAAATAGGATAAATAATAAAAACTGCAAATGAATTGACCAAATCTTTAAGAACTTTGCCACATTTACATGATATCATTTACATAAATAAAATGAGGCCATTTTTGGGTCTAATGGCCTCATAGATAATAGAATCTCACTTGTGACGCAGACGATGTCACTTGAAGTCAGAGAAGCTCGGAGGATTACTGAAGCCATGTCTGTCATCATCTCTGTACGCGTCTCTGCCTGAGTCCAGTGCTCCACTTGTGATGTTGACTCAACAGCAGCAGCTCCTGTGACCTAAAGAGAGCTCTACGAGCCACAACCCTCCACATTTTAGACGCATATACATTTCTATATGTTCTAATGAATACAAAATGCAGTTTTCACTTTTATTATGTGAGGGAGAAGTTTGGTAATTCTGCTTCACCTCGTCTGAAATTACCTTCGAAAAAGGCTAAATCTGCCATCAAGCATCTGTGCCGTCTGGTGAGTCTTTTACATCAGTGTGAAGGAATTTTGCCCCCCTCTTTTGTAACTTGTTGTTTCAATCATGAAATGGTTTAAATATTGCCAAAGTATCTCAGTTGGATTACCTCCAAGTCTGGACTTTTACTAGACCACTTCAAAGTTTTCTTTGTTTTTTGCCATTAATGATATGCTTTGAATCTTCTCGCTTCCCTCTCATTGTTTTGTAAGAGAGCCTGTTTTATACTTCAAACTATTTCAGCAAGTCAACCAGGTCTAACGCACTACAGGAGCCCCAGAGCATCATACCACCACCACCATGTTTGACTGAAAGCGTAATGTTAATTTTCAGAATATCAGTCAAATTATAGAGTAGAATAGTGTTGGTAGATTTTTATCAAGTCCAAAGTTGCCACACGTTTCCAGGAAATATCGAAGCACGTCATGTTTCCCACTGCAATAAAGCTTCATGGAGGAGTGGATTTTATTTTCTAGTGAGACTTTACACTGATCCACACATCCAAACAGACCTGATCTAAACCTCATAGAGAATCTATAGGGGATTGTCAAAAGGAAAATGTGAAACCAGACCCAGTAAAGCTACAACTTGGATTTCTGGTAAACCTCAACAAGCTAATGACTTCCAAGTCACGCCACACTGATGCACATTAATGCAGAAGGAGGCCCGATCAGCTATTGAGTCCAAATACTACATAGTACATAGACATATGTTTCAGTATTCGCATTATAATCTAAAAAAAAGAGGCTGTTTTTCATCCGTCGTCCCTGGCTGATTCTTAATTTGTCTTGCTAAAAACAAAGGTTATAAAAACAAGATTACAATTACTTAACTACAAAATATTTTATGAGTACTTATTAATCTTATAAAAGATAAAGTCCAAAATGTACAATGACATAACTTCATTTTCCCATAATAATCTACTTTTTTGAGATGCATCTTTACTGCTTCATGGAAATAGTTTATTTATCCAGCCAACCCGGTTTTGTTCTACCCACAGAGTCCCATGTTCCTCCAAATACCGGGATCTGTTTGTTTTTCATAATTCCACAGATTCTATTCATTTTATCGCTACACACTATGAAACTATTGTGTCCTGATTCCTCAGGCCCCTCTGCCTTGATTGCACAATGAGATGAACTTATGTAAGGTATTCATATGTCGACATCAGCTGCAGCAACAGCAGCTTTGACAGATAAAATTGTAGTTGGGGCATTACAGCATTCAATCTCACAAAAGTGAACTATTGCTTTTGACTCAGAAATATACTTTTCTGCCAGCGGATCGAGTTGTTGAGTCAGGAGGACCGAGGAAAACGGATTAGCTGCCAGGGCAGATCTCGGCTTGCTGCTCTCGCCGTCTCTCCCCGGAGAGATTCTCCTGTTTTCCTGACATGAAGGATCTTTCAGGTCTTCTCCTGACCAGAGGTAGCAAAGACTGGAGAGTGTGATCTGTAGTACGGTCATGAAGTAAACCAGGTAGAGTCGCTGCAGCAGGTGGGGGCACATGTGTCTGAAATTGAAAGACGAACATTTTGGTTTAGTGCCAGGACTCGGAGAACGGATGAGTTCGTTCCTGCCAAACGGTGCTTGGGCAATGTGACGCACACGTTTAGAGACACTGGTGCCAGTTTGCTGTTGTGCCTTTTGTGTCTGTCAGTCAGGCTTGTCTCTCCGCCGTCTGCTGTAGCACTGCAAGACGGATCGAACCCGGAAACTGGGTCAGCCGCAAATGCGTTGAGCGGCAAGTGGCAGCGGCAGGAGGGGAGACGAAGGAAAACAGAGGCGCAAGCAGGGGGGGACATCCTTTTGAATTTGAGAGGCGATGGGGAAATGTAGGGCATGCATATTTAAGAAACCACTGCTGGAGAGAGGGGAGCGTAGTAGCTGGCAGAGAGTGAAATCACTCGAGCAGATCTCTTATCTCACCAGTCGAGAGAGTGTTTCCTTCGAGGGGGCACTCGGGCGTTTTAGTTTAGATGCAGACGATTGTTTCTGTCCATACATTGTTTTTAATATTCCTTAGTCAATTTGCTCCTGGTCTTACAAGCATCAGGGTGTGGCAGCTTCAACTCGGATGACCTCAGCAACGTAACTGTTGATGAATCATTTGGACAATTGTTTGGTGTCACCAAGGCTTTAGGGTTCTTTGTTTTAAAGAAGTGAGTCAAACCTCTGGAGAAACGAGATGCATTTGTGATGAGAAACTGTGTTTAAATTACAGAATTAGACCAAGAATTTGGAAGCTTCTAAGATGGATCGACTTTATATGGAGACTTAAACTACTTATTAGTTTTCTCACTTAGCTTTACGTCTCATGTAAGCAGGGAGCTAAAGCGTAACCAGTGTTTGCATTTTTCTACTTCCTGACTGCTTCAGAGCAATTATTACTGTATAATTCTTAAATGAAACTAATTTCTACCTTCATGCAGACATGCTGAGAGGCGATTTTCTCTTTGAAACGTTCAACATGTTTTTAGATGAATGACGGGCACAATTTTCATATCAGCTTTAAATAATCCACCAGCTGTATGTGAAAAATATGCTGAGGTTAAAGTGTTAAATTAACCTCACGTTTGTTACATTTTTTTCTCATTTCAAAAATGAACTGTGGTAAATTGTTCCCATCTTCAGTAACTGTCAACATGTGAGAACAGTGCAGGGTTTCACGTAAAACTTGAAAGCCCTTGATTTTTAGGTTAACAGTGTTTGCCAGATGTTGTGAGCTGGAGAAAAACGATTAAATATTATGGCTCATTATCTTTCCTGCTTATTCCTCTTAAGCTGTGCTTTATGATGAGTCATACTTGTTTGTTTTTCTGTTTATCATGTTAAAAACCACATGCTTATATGTGTTTCGTTGGAATTCATGTGACCAAAATCAAGTTGCGCATAAAACGTGTGATGCGATGGAAAATGATGCATGGTATTAATTTTATTTTTTTTCTTTGACAAAAAGTGTGGGTCTCATTTGGATTCACCATCCTTTACGTTCAGTCATTCCTTTAATAAATTGCAGTTGCCTTCAAGAGTCACTTAATTTGCAAGTGGGAGCCATCTTTATGCAATTTAATCTTAGTTTGGGCGCAGCTGTTGTGTGAAGGCCTCAAAGGTTTTTTAAAGAGAACAGAGATGACTAAACAGGATAATGAAGACTTTGTTTGGAAAGGGAAAGAGTATGCCCCACCTGCAAACCTATGAAGAAATGGTCATCCACCAGACCTGAGAGGCCAGGCAAGGAGAGCATGAATCAGAGATGGATATAAGGTAAATGTTGAAGAGCTGCAGAGATCAACAACAACAACTCTGTTGACAGGACAATTATTTTCTACGCCTCGAATCTGGGCTTCATGGAGAACAAATACATTGTAGGGAAAAAGCTGCTGGAAGTTATTTACTTCAGGTGTTGTTTGCATGAGAACCAAATCCTGCTTTCAAGCATTTGCACAAAATTCTCTGTGACAGAAACCCAATATTCCAATATCACCATGAACACAACATCCCTGTTGTGAAATATGGGAGGTCATTTGCTTCAGCATGGACAGAGAAGATGGTCAGAGGTGGCTGTCGAAAGACTTCAGTCAGGGAAGCTGAATGCCTCACTTTTCAGATTTTTATGTAAAAAGAAACTTTAAATTTTTTTTATAATTTTTATTCAACTTCAAGCATAATCCTTAATAAAAACCCTCCAGAGATTTGTGGTTTAAATGATGCAAAGATTTGAGAAATGCAACTTGTACGGCACTGCAGAGTTGATCCTTTTGATGGGTTTACAATGAATGAAAATATCAATGCTGAGCTCGTTCTGGCTGCGGTCCATTTCAACCTCTTGGCCTGTCCGTAATAAATCAGCACTGACATCTATCAACATTCATATAGATGTGACTTTAATGAGGCTGCTGCTTTTAGTGGCTTGGAGCATCAGTTACTGTTGTGGAAACGGAGTGTGTGTTAACAGGCTATCCGCTCTCTCTCCGCCTGCCCCACAAAGTCATCAGACGTGTTGCCAGAGCTCAGTCCAATAAGCCAGTTTGTACCCACAATGCCTGTCCCGTCCAAACCTGAGCAGCTGTTAAGAGACTTATCTTCTCGCCCCGCTATGCGCGGAAGTGGAGCACGCCGGCCGTCGAGCTGTTCCCTGATGCCCCTATGATTCATGCCTGTTCTGTTCCCTTTCCCAGAATGCAGCTCTGCATGCCTCGCTGTGCCGAGGCTCTCACCAACATCAGTATCACTCATCGATCAACCAGAGTGACATCTTGCGTCCTGCGTGTGTTGATCACCCGAGTTGTAATGGTTTGCCGTCCAAGTGCAACGGCGGCAACACAAAGCCGCTTCTCGTTCCTACAGAGCTCCGGCATGACGTTGAAGCTGCAGTGTTAAAAATCTGCAGTCGATGAAAAGGGATTTAACAGATGTCGGGTGTTTGTTTTTTTTAAACAACTGAAACAGAATTTCTTAGATTATTTAAAATCATCAAAGATCACTTTTTGTGACAGTTTTGTCCTAAAGAAACAGACTTGTTGACCATAAGTTTCATCCAGTTATTTTTGTGTTCTGACATTTTCTTTGAGGCAAAAATATCCTGTTTAGAAGCTTTTTGTTTTTTCATATCATGGTTTAGAAATTAGATTTAGGCTCCACCTTTGCCTACAAAATATAGGACATTTTCTTTATTGATGAAGTATAAAATCACTATGTAAACTATATAATTTAGACATTTATATAGCAGTAAATAATGATAATCAATGCAATTCTATATACAACTGAACCATTTTTAAGTATGTATGTATTTTCTTAAGTTACTCTGAGTGACTTAAGAGTGGCGAGGTTAAAGATTTGGTTAATCTGGGATATGAATACGTCTATGCCACTCTTCAAAATGGGAAAGGCAAGAGAACAGTCCATCCAAGCAAGATGTATTTTTGTTGCTCTCTAGAATTCAAAATATAACCACTTGGTCAAATTTACCCATTTTCTTTTATCTGCAGTCGGATCTATAATTCGTTTGGAGAATAAAGAAGAATAAAAAACTAGGCTTTCAGGAAGAAAATTGTTGTGATTTTGTTAATTTGATTTATAACTCTTTTCCCATCTTGACCTGGTAAGTAAGCTTGGAAATGTCCTGTATGCATCTAAAACCTTTTTTGATGGCTGGCAGAAGCAGAGCAGTAACTGGGAGTGGCTCAATGGTCCAGAATAAAACACAATTTTCGGTGTAAATTGAGATTGTGCAAACTTTTTTATTAGGATCATAAACAGGTGGAACTTAATCTGCAATCGCTTACTTGTGTCGTCATCTTCGATAGGTGGATTTTTTTTTTCATAGAGTTTCTGCTCCAACTCATTTTATCCTCAGTTATAGTTATTATTGCCAAAAACAAATAATCTGTTTAGGGACAAATATGAATATGCCCGCTATAGCAGCTGGGAGTTTTTAAAGCAATTAGAGAAACACCTGAATGAAGCATTACCTTAAAGCCGTGAGACGCCTGTTCACTTAGATCACAATTTATTCAGAGTGCGATCAAGACGGTCTTGTATATAATTATTGAAGCCCTGTTTGATCATTAAATTGTTGCACTTTCAGAGTCGTGTGGCTGAGCCGGGAACATTCTCGGACATTCCCGACACATTCCTCTCCACCGTGTGTTTTTTGATTAGCAGTGTTGCTTGAAACCTGCTGTGGTCACTGAAGATCCCATCTATGAAATTCACCAGCTCCGATATAATCAGTCTAATAATGTTTCCAGTCTGTCGGATGGCGGCTATTTATCAACCTTTCCGTTTGAATCCAGGGCCGAATTACAACAAACATCTCATGACAGAATCAAGTTAAGTCCAAATTCTGTTCAGATTAATGCAATTTCTAAAAAATGCATTCAGATTGTACAAATGGTCACTTTTAATGCTAATAATAGTACAGTACCATTAAAATTGATCAGTTAATGGAAGAAAGATGTCTATCTCAGGAAGCCCAGCTGAGATAAACATTTACCATTACTTTCCAGCAATCGCTCATTTCTTTTCTTTAAAAAGGCTTGTTGAAGTTTCATGATTGGATGTGCCAAAGTCTACGTGGAGCAACAGTCGCCGTTCGTCTTTGGTTTTATTCAACTTGACTTTGGAATAAAAGGAGAAAATGTGGTAAACAAAAGATAATACTTTTATATTGTCCCTTTTTAAGAATTGTCTGCAACTTTTGGAAGACCAGGCAGCCTTACAAAAAGTAATTAAAAAAAAATAAAGTAACCATCAGCATCCAACTTGTACCATTCTTAGACTGTGGTTGTGGGCCCCACAAAATAAATCTCAATGCCCTCTAAGGGTTACACTTTAGAGACCCATGACATAAACAGTCAGGATGTTAGATGTTGGTAAATAACAGATCAAGTTTAACATGAAATTATTTGTTACACGAATAGGAATAATCTGGCAATCCCTTAGTTTTGGACTCAAAACTACCATCTCCACCAAAGAACCTGCAGCACATTTATTTTAAATTTTACATTAACTTTAGTTTAAACCAATTAGTTTAAATGAGTTCTACTTTTTAGAGTGAATCGGAGTCAAAGAGTCGGGCCTTAAAAGAAGCACAAATTGGTATTGGTAAAAGTTTGACAAGTGCATCTTTAATGTATAATGTTGGAGCTTTGAGCCTGAAGTCATTTTAGTGTTTAGAGTTTGTTGTAACAACTCTTGTCGTAACTCTTTGCTGAACTTTCAACTGAGGAAATGCAGAACACAGGAGGTGCTTAGTGACTGAGGCAGCAGAACAAGTGTTGCTTTAATATCTTTAATTTAGTTCTAGAGGAGAAACGATCTGGTATGCTGCTGTGACACTTAAACCACAAGCATGAAAGGCATTTTTTAGTGTAGTTTTTATGCTTCTGTTTTTGTTCTTTTTCTGAAATTAGATTTCCTTTTTTTAATGCACTTTGTTGTGGTTGTGTTGCATTGTTTTGAGGGTTGCTCAGTAGTCTGGGTCCGTGCCAGACTGACAGAAAGCCAGTGCAGAGTGTCCTGTCTTGTTTGCTGCTAAGTGTGAATGGAAGAGCTTGCAAGCCATCTAGACAGAGAAGTGTGAAGATGAACCCCGCCGACAACAACAAACGCCACACTTGTCAAAGTTCACAGAGCTGTTGAAATCGGTGCATCCCACTGAACAGTCTGTTAGTTCTTATTTGTAAAAAGAAAAAACTAACTAAATAAACAAAACCAAGTTTACTATGTATATGTAAGTGGTTAGTAAAACAATCAGAGCAGGAGGAGAACAAGTGGTCGAGGTCAGGGATATGAACCCTTGGAAAAAGAAAATGGTAAAAATGTATTTCTCCTACCCCATGGGAACAGAATCGACTGTGTGGTTTTCTAATCAGCTGCAAACTAGATTTCTGCTGCTCTGTGTTCAGTAGATAAATAAATCAAATGATTTTATTACTCCCAGGACAAAAATATTCGTTCATACTTGTATTAGCTGTGTGCATGTGTAAACGTGGCACTCTGCCTACTCAAACATGCACCCAACACACAATTAGAGCAGGAGACCTAAACAATAAAAACAAATCACACAGCCTAGGATTACCTTCACAGTAAACCATCCTCGTAATAACTTTAATGACAAAGCAGAATAAAAAAAAAACCCACTTTGAAGTGTACTTTTTGGCTTTGGAGTTGTACTTTATTCTGTGTTTGAAAGGCCTAGTGGGGACTAATGTTATGCAACTGGTGCAAAAATACCATCTGCATGGGTTTCTAACATGACGCGTCACATTTTTTCCAATGTCTGTTCCTCTGGCTGCAGACTACCTGGCAAAGCACGGCCGTCTCAGCGAGCTGGAGGCAAGGAGAAAGTTCTGGCAGATCCTGTCTGCAGTCGAGTACTGTCACAACCGAAACATCGTCCACAGAGACCTGAAGGCAGAGAACCTGCTGCTGGACGGCCACATGAACATCAAGATTGCAGGTACTTTAAGATCACAGTACAGAGTTGTGTAATATATACATATACATGTATGTATGTTTTTATGTAAGTATTTATAAATGTCTCCTGTGATATGAGCTCTGGCTGGAAGAATTCAAAAGCTTGTTCTGATTAAATGATTTATTCAACAGACTCATGGTCCACAGACATAAAAAAAGAACAAATATATGATGCACAACAACAGCACATAAACAACATATTGCGTTAGTAAACAAGCAGCATTTAAAGCTACACTTGCATTTTGAATAATTGTGATATTATTAAAATTTTAATTGATTAATTTCACTTATTCAGTTACTAAAAAAAAGTTAAACATGTAGGTTCAATTCACTACATTGTTGATGAACATAGCCTATAACTAACACAGCTTCTTAGAGAATTAGAATAATAAGTCACAATATTGTTATTTACTAAACAGAAATGTACATTATATGCATTCATTACTGGGCTGCGCATAATTTTCCACCATACTTTTTCCTTCTGTTAAACTTTGCATTAATATGGCTTGGAAAAAGAGCCATGAGCTGCCATCTTCACCAGCAATGAACTGTCGAGACAAGCTGTTGTCCCCTAATTAGGGCTGCACAATATATTTAAAATTTATCGCCATCGCAGCATTACTGCAATCACTGTTGGCTAACTTTTCCCATGCATTCATGCTTTTATACATACAAAGTGGTAAGAGTTGTTGCTTGAAGTAGTGTAAAATTGTTCTAGATGCCAGAAAGCCTGATTTCAATAAAACCTTGTTCAGATAAAAATAATGCATTTTATAGCTGTGGTGGACCACACATGATCTGGAAGCTATTTGCCATTAGCCCAAAGCAGAAAGACATTAACACTGACCGGCTGTTTGATTTTTTTTTTTCTTATCAAGTCATGATTGTTCTCACAACATTGCCTAACATTATGACATGTTTTTCCACCTCTGATTGTATTAGCCATAACATAACCATAAAATAACATTCATGTATCAACAATTCACATTTCTGTTTCACTTTTCAAACATATGACCACCTGTCGACTGACTAGTTGACCACTTTGGAGAAAGAGCAAAGGACTGCAGCTAAGAAATTATAATCCAATGCAGAGAGCCAAACCCATAAAAGTGTGTAAAAATATAGATGTCAGGACATCAGACTCTGTGTAACTTCATGTAACCCAGAGAAAATGACTTTTGTTCTTGAATGATTTCAGCCAAGTTGTGTCTTTCCCTGAAGGAAAACAACTGGGACCAATAAGAGTGAAACAGGAATTTGCTTTGCTAGTCACCCTATGTACATGTCAGACCTCAGTGCCTTTTAGTTCTTCTAACTGGAATAGCGAGGTTAACCGGAGCTTTCTTTACCGATGAGCATTTCAGCTACGTAATTTGTTTCAGTCTTTATTTTTATTCTTTTCAACTGTTTTGTTTTGTGTGTGTTTTCTTGAAGATGAAAAACTGAATACGTAATTTACCACAGCAATGATTTTCCCAAACATGCGTAGCTCACAGCTTATCTTTCCTGCATAGTAGATTAAATTTGAAGCAGCAAAACCATGAACAGAACATTACCTGACTCATGATGAGACAAAGCATGTCTGGAGCAACAGGAGATTGTACATTCGGTGCTTTTTCTGCGATCACAAGTCGGGTTGGTGGTTCGCACAGTCGACATGTCGGATTCGTGCTGTGGGTGGCTGCACACGTTTATCCTCCGAGCTACTTCCTTTCAGTTCTGGCTTTCATTATTTGGACCCAGTACAATATCGAATAAGTTTTGTCTTGTCTTGAGCGCCAGTGCTTCTGGGTTTCGAGCTCTGCAGCCCTGCCAAGCCTCCGGTCTTTCTAAAGGCCACCTCTGGTCCATCTGTATGAAGCTTAACTGGTGGTCAGTCAGAGGAAAGGTCATAGTCATGGCAGCTGCAGAGCAGAGCGCAATGGTAGCAGCAGGGAGTGCCCTTGATGTTTTCACTTCAAACATCCCCTTTTGGGTCAGGTTGACAGATTGAAGGCGATGGAAAAAGAAGTGGGGAAATGATTGAGTAAAGAGGATTAGAAGAAATAGCTGTTTAATAAATCATTATCATTACATGGTGTGTTTTTTTTTAACTGTCTAATTTGCAACTATCTAATATTCATCCCTTAGGAGTAACAAAATGGTCAGCTTGTAATTTTTTAGGTTCACATGATGAATAAAAAATAACACCTCATTAACACTCTGCCACACGCCGACCTTTATAGCCGCATTAAATCTCATTTAATTCTTCTAATTTGAAACCATCCATACATGAATGTTGTTGACGGAGCCCTAAACCCTCCAGGTATTTTTCATGGCCAGTTAGGAGATGTGGACACTGCAAACATTCACCGCTGCACGTCAACAAAAATAATTCGTCTGCGTTTTCGTATTTTATTACTGCAGTGGCAGGAAAAAGAAATTAATCATGTTAAAGCCACTCTGTCTTTTTTAATTGAGATTAGTAAAGTGAAACTTTTACGCAAGAGTCGGTTATGGTCTTCAGTTTTTAAACAACTTTTATCTGCTGATTATTTTTACTTAAATGTAGGAAAGAAATGGCTCATTAGCATCTCTTCTTCGTGTTTTGCAATATCTTTTTTATAACATGGGTACATTTTAATTTGGCTTTTGGGTTGTTTAGATTTTGAAGTATTTACATTTTTTGGTGTCAGAAAAGTTCCACTTGTTTTGATTTTGTAGTACTTTCTCCATGTTTTAGTCTCTTTGAGAGAAAAAAGTCACTATTTGAAAAAAAAAAAAATGGTATTGAAAAATAGTCTAATAGGAGCTTCTTGGTTTGTGATTTGCCTAAAATAAGTGAAAAAGCACCATAGATCGAATAAAAACCTGTCAGCTGTCCTGTGTTTAAAAGGCTGTTCCAAAAGTATAAAGTGCTAAAAAACAATTTAAATCATCTGTACACAAAACTTACCGTTAGTCTAGACCCATGCATAGGGTTTAATCTTTTACACAAACATAGTTATCAAAAACAAAGAAGAATTCTTCAAATTCATCCAGCAAACACACAATAAATCTGTTTTTTATTTTTCCAAAGTGCCGTTTCTTGCTTTTCATCTGTTTTGCGCTACAGTTTTCATGTGGTGCTGGATGCATACTGATTATAAAACCCCGCTGCTACAGTAGACGGTTTTATGTCCATGTCAGGAACAGGCCTGAAGCTGATTTAAACCTGCTAATGTGCATCTAGGGAGAAGCACTGCGGTTTGAAACAGGGAATCTGTAGGATGAGTCGGGAGAGGAAGTGGCTAAAGTTATAGGTATTTCACCAATGTGAGGAGAAAAAGGACAACCTGTTGTTAATGCAGTTACTACGGTCCACTGCCGTCCAAACTCACTGTAATTAAATCTACAACTTCAGTAACCTGGCCTGTATCAGCAGCATATGACGTAAAGTGAACTATATTTCCAGTGCAACATGTCTGATATTATGCTAATGCTGCTGTGTTCAACACCAAGACACCCCTCCTCTCCTCCACCCGCCCCAGCTACCACCCACCCTTCCCGTAGAGCTGAGACTGCTGTTGGTAGCCTACAGCGAGTGTTTGACGTCAACTCGTCTGCTCAGTATTCAGCTCCATGAAATGGGTCACAGCTTCTGACGATAAACCAGCTGCAGCTCTCCACTCTGCCTTCATCTCCCGGCTCACCTCTGCAGCAGCATCTGACTGTCAGCATATCTGTAGTAAAACCCCAACATGTCGCACTACTTTCCCCCTTCATGTCGCACCTGGTGCCACCTGCATTGCAATCGCTAAATGCTCTGATTTGACTCTCGTCTGCAGCAGTTTGATAATCTCTCAAATCGGATTCTTACATGTATTTGTTCTTGAACCTTCTGCATCTTTTCCGGGAAAGAAAAGGTTTGCAATCCGGATTTATTGCTATCATCCCCTTTCAAACTTAAAAAAAAATATACATATATTTTTTTTTTGTTTGAACTCGGAAGAGGAAGAGATTATGAAAGACAGTAAATGGCTTTGGGGATGAGTTTTATATCTACAGATCCCCACGTTAGATTAAACATGCTGTCTCAGACTATAACGTTGCATATTGAGCATGAACCCACACCACCTCTAACCCCATTATGTAAGGCAGATTTGTTCTTTTTTTAATCTGTTATTTATTTGTTTTGCAGTGCATTTTTCTGTTTATGTAACTGGTGTAGATTATGGAAAAAACAGAGGGGGTGGAAACTAAAGTGCACATGTCTGGTCCCCTGACAGCTTCCATTGATAATGGATTGCTAAGCAAGGGGTTTTTGTCTCTCTTTTTATGCTAGGTGTCATAAATCATAAAATACAACTAGCTGTGTCTGTTAAAAGGGAGTAATTATATTATTAATGAGAACAGGTCTATAGAATACGTAATTTGCATAAATAAGAGAAAAAATACAAAAGAGCAAATTTTGACAAAAAGATGACAGATGCTTTGCTTGAATGATTTCACGTTCCAATGTCGGTGCAGAGGGATTTTATTAAAAGGCAGACATGACTTTAATAGTATGTTTGTAATGGTTCCCAACGCCTCACCCCTGTTGAGATGAAAATCAAAGTTTGATTCATTCTGCACACAACCAATAGAAGCCCATAAGAGTGACCTAATGTCAGTCTCAAGGGGAGGTTGCCTCATACAAAGGTCCATTTCCTCAATGTGCAAAAATGTGGATTGCAAACTGCATTACGCAAAACCTCCTCACAGATACTTGATGTTTAAGCAACTTTGTTCTGCATGTTGGTTTTTGCAATAGATGTTCGAGGTGCTTCATCGTCTTACAAGGCAAAACCTTTTTTTTTTCCACTTTATTTGTTGCAGTATCGACTAAATGCGGGTGTTTTGAAATGATCTCTAATCTTCTTAACGTTGCTCTTTGACCCCTTTTTTAGATTTTGGGTTTGCGAACTTCTTCCAGCCCGGGGAGCCTCTGGCCACATGGTGCGGCAGCCCGCCTTATGCTGCCCCAGAAGTCTTTGAGGGACAGCAGTATGAGGGACCGCAGCTGGACATCTGGGTGAGATGACAGATTACATAACAGAAGATGGTGGTGTCACTTTGCTCTCTACTTCTTTAGTTTATCAAAAATCTCAGCTGACTTGGAGAATTGATATATTGAATGTTTTTAATGTTTGTTTGTTTTTTTTTATCTTAAATGTGTGTTAAAATAATTTTGATAAATGTATCCTGTGAAAATAACAAAAATAAAACCCGGTCTGTAGTGTTACATTTATTCATTCTGTGAAAAACAAAATCCCATCTTTCAAAATGATCATTAACAGAATCCTTTGTGGCACAATTATTGAAAGGTCAGAAAGTCTTGCATAAACAGATCTGAGCTAACTGATTTTACTTTAGTTAATTGTCTGTAGGGTCAAAGGTCGTACGGTTAAGTAACGATTTCCTGCTTACCATCATTTCTAAAATGACGTGATAAAGAGGCCCACGGTTTTAAAATGGGAAAACACAAGAGAACATCCATTTTCAAGTAAACAAGATGTTCAGTGATCAGTTAGTGAAAGGTTGCAGGTTTTACTTTACCCACCCTCTGCAATAAGTACAATTTTAAATAACTAGAATTAAGGTTGGACTCGTGTTCATCTCGTCACCCTGCATGGTGAGAAGGTTGTTCCATCTATCTTCATGGCAACCAGTTATTCATGAAGCAGAAATGGTCATTTTCTGACCTACCATCACAAATGTAAACATCCAGACTTTGCTTCTCTCTACTGTTGCTTTTGCTTTAGTCAGATGGGACTTGAGTTCTTCAGCAACTCACATTTGAGGTTGGTTTTGGTGAAAAACAGAAGATGAATATTGGGGAAAAGTATCTCAAGGCCTTCTGTTAAGTGAAGTGGTGGCTCTGTAATGCTGTGGGCCTGTTGATCTTAAAAACAAATCATTCAAAATTTTATTAGAGGCCACACCACTGTAAACATTACAAACTTTTTTTTTTTATGTAAAAACCTGATGGCCTGCACAAGAAAACTGAAAATGTGTGTCATCATTAGTTTTTTTTAAAGGGCTAATTATCCTAAGCAAGTGAACAAATCAAGACAGCAGTGATTCACTGAACACAGTCACTTCCCACGATGATGTCAGTCCCCATAACTAATTCCTACGTTCTTTTCATGTTGGCCAAAGTATTACCAGCAACGGCGCCGGTCTGTCACTGGTTTTTTAAAGACATTTGTCAATAAAGGATTTCTCACCCATCTTTAATAAATGTACGCAGATTAAAATTTGTTTTCTGAGGTGTAAACAATGCTAAGAGGATTTCAATTCCTCATATCTCTGTTTGATCCTCCTGGTTGTTCATCTTGTTCCGTCTTGTTTTGCAGAGCATGGGGGTGGTGCTGTATGTGCTGGTTTGTGGTGCTTTGCCATTCGATGGGCCCACTCTGCCCGTGCTGCGACAGAGAGTCCTCGAAGGAAGGTTTCGAATTCCCTACTTCATGACTGAAGGTGAGAAGCAACAGCTGACATATTCTGGGAGGCAGGAGAAAATGTCTGTAGTAGAGAGTGGAAATGCAGCATGAAGTCAAGGAATAGTTCCGTCTTTCAGCTACAGTAGTCAGGAGGATGTTTTGTTACATTAATTTGAAGGGGGATTCAGTACGGGGTTATGTGTGCGTGCCGGCCTCGCAGTGAGTCAGGCTGTCTCAGAACAGCCCTGCTGTTAACGGCTGTGCTAGCTCGCTGGCTGCAGATTAAGTCCAGAGCCGGAGCTGTTTATGTAACGTGGGGAAGAGCCAGTGAAGCCCTCCAGCAACTCACAGGAGACTTTGCGTGGTTTTTTTTGAGTCACCCTCCCGTCCCGTGAGACGTCTTCCTGTCCGTCCGAGTTCCCTTGTGTCTGATCCGAGAGGCTGGCGTCGCCAGTAGGGACTTTTTCTTTCTGTTCTGCTTCTTTCAAGACATGGAAGGGAATGTAGGAGTGAAAATCTCACCTCATGGGCCAAATTGAAACTCAAACCCGCCTTCTTACCCTCAGTCCAACCCCCCGTTCCCTGAACAGAGGGGAACAGAGTGTGCTGATTACTTCATCCAGAAACAGTCCATCTTGTTTTGCTGTCTCTGACTAACGCCATGGTGTGCGGTGCAGCTTGGTGCTGTAAACTCGCACCAGAACACATCAGAGCTATGCGAATACAGAGGACTTGTCAACCACACGTCTGCTTTGCTGAACAGGACCTTTGAGTACTTAGCATTAATGTGTTAGTTGAAGATCATTAACGTGTTTTAAATGCAACCAACACTAGCAAGATTCCTACACAGTCTGGAATTTAATTGCAATCCTTTCCAGGTGTGGATAAGTATGGAAAAAGAAAATAAGAGTATGGAGAAACATTTGTATTTCCAGACTTAAGCCTCTTTCTCATTATGTAAATGTTGTGTCCTTCCTTCTCTCTTTTTTTCCTTCCTTGTGTACATCATTTTGTCCTTGAGTTCTTTCCTACTCTCTCCTTTTTATTCCGTCCTCACTTCAGTCTTTCCTTCCTTTGTCCCTCCTTGTATTTCATTCATTTTTTTCCTTTCCATCCTTAAGTCCTTTCTTCTTCTTTGTTCCTTCATTCTTTTCATCCACTGTACATATGTGTCTACCCTAAGTTTACAAAGAGCTTCAATAGTTTTAAGTTACAAAATGAATGTGAAGACCTGAGAATCCTGGAAGCTTTTTACCTGGACAACATGTTGGTTTTGCCTCCCCTTTCGTCTCCCCTCACTGCAGCTCTGTCCCACTCGGGCATTCAAGTGTTAAATTGGATGGCTTTGTGGTTAGGTCATGATGGTGCGATGTTCCATCTAAGAATGGCGCATCAGTCAATCAGCCATGCAGCCCTGTGGTTTTTCAGTGGCAACAAGTTTGCAGTTTTACCTGCCCTTGGGTGAAGCAAAAGCTCTGGCATTAACTGTCGCCTCAAACGTGGCTGCAGCAAAGTCAGGTGCTTTCTGGGTCAAACAAATATAACGCTGTGAATTTGTTTTAAAGCAGGTCGCAATTGATAATCATCTGAAAGGCGGGAGTTTAATGTAAAACTGGAGTGAAGGTCACACTGTTTATGCGTCAAGTGGGAGGATAAATTTAACTTGGCTGAACTACCGAGGTGGAAAACACGGGTTGATTGCAGACCTTAGTAGATCAGCAGGTTGAATGAGGAGAATCTGCAACAGGGAGTTAATGTGGGCCAGCAGGTCCTTGGGCTTTCTAATGTGTTCTTAAGGGAAGATGGGATTTATGGCCTGATTCTTACTTTTAAAAAAAAGATCCAAAAAAAGGTTGCATGGGTTAAATATCTTGAAATTGCAATCAACAAATAGTCTTACAGTATTCCCTAAATTCAGACTTTAACTTTGGAAACTGGCCTGAAGTTTGCTATGTAAAGCAGCTTTTCTTCATATTTTCCAAGACAAATAATGAATACATTTCTAATTATGCAATGCTTCTTCTTTTACACTAGTTGTATATTTAAATTATATTTTATTTTACTTTTAGCACATCACACAGCAATCAGTTGCTTCCTGGAATGTAAACTCGCTCAAAAATCAAAAACTGGGCCATCGAACTGCTTATTTTCCTCTATATAACTTTATACAAGGGTCATAAACTGCATGTCTAAATCTGCATCTAGTTAAATGTTGGACAATCTAACAGTGTAACAGTTTCAAAGTAGAGATGCACTTATCTAAAGAATTATAAAGTCAGTTTGTGACCTTTAACCTGACAATGCAGATTACAGTCAAATTCAGTTTCTACTTCAGCAAGATGATATAAAACATGAGAACAGCTTGAAAATAATTTTATTCTGGCCTTCCTGAGAAATGGCACAGCAGAGGGGAAGTGTTTTTAGTAGTTTTTGAAACGGAGCTCCTCTAAGTTGGTCCAGATGCCTAGAAATCACTCGATAAGATGCAAACTCCAGCCTCATCTTGTTTCATTGGACATTCAGATGATTAAAAACAAAAAGTGTCCAAGAATTTCTATGTTGAAATTTTTAGCATTCACGTGTGTAGAGTAATGCTGCAGAATAAATTGTACATGTTAATGTCTTGAAGAGCATAATCTTAAAGGTGTTTCTAACAAATGACAAATCCAGTAATCTTAAGTTGTTGTGAGGTTTTCAGATGCATTACAAGAAAAAAAATATATATATATATATATATATATATATATATTCCAACTGATGCAAATAAGACTTGGCAAGCGGAAGAATGATTGCAGCGATTTTACTTATGAGTCCACCGGTTCTGATTCAAGACAAGAATAGTGGAGTAAATGTTGGAAAGATGCTGAGTGGCAGGCGGGAATGCAGGGTGCAGCCAAGGGAACCGTAATCCTGTTAACAGCCCAGCTGTGTCTGACGTCAAACTCATCAAGCCACCAACTGGAGGTGAGGAGCTCTCATTAGGAGGGAAGGAAGGTGGAAAATCCTGAGAGCAACTAAGACAAGAATACAGCCGGTTTTTCTTGAACCCTCATTTTCACCTCACTTCATCAGGGCTGCTTGTGGCATTTATTCCCGTTTATCATGACTTGTAAAAATGGTTCTTTCATTTGATAATGCACTGGTCTTAAAATAGAGAAAAACTTTTTGTGCTCTTTATGATTCCTCGATCCCCTTCTTTTAGACTGTGAGCACCTGATCCGCAGGATGCTGGTGCTGGACCCGTCCAAGCGTCTGTCTTTGGCCCAGATCAAGGAGCACAAGTGGATGGCTCTGGATGTTCCTGTGCAGAGGCCGGTTCTGTACCAGCAGCCGCTGTCTGCAGAGGGCGAGGTCGGCGTCGGAGAGTACAGCGAGCAGGTCCTCCGCCTCATGCACAGCCTCGGCATCGATCAACACAAGACCATAGAGGTAAGGAAGGGCCAGGCGTGAGCTGCGTCACTCTGCATATGTTGATGCAGCGCAGTCACTTTATTTCCAACAATTTTATAAAAGTTGAAAACTTTACCCGATTGTG
The DNA here is from genome assembly GCF_000485575.1 of Poecilia formosa. Taxonomy (NCBI): domain Eukaryota; kingdom Metazoa; phylum Chordata; class Actinopteri; order Cyprinodontiformes; family Poeciliidae; genus Poecilia; species Poecilia formosa. The sequence continues at coordinate 633,748 of NW_006799970.1, read as the reverse complement.
TTTTTTTCTCATTATATCTGTAAAATTAAAGATAAAAAAAAATTCCTAATCTTATCAGTGTATTTTTTTTTATAACTGTTATAAATCAATGTTTATGCAAGTAATGGATTGCATGATTATTATAAGTGAACTGATCATTTTTGCTCAGCCAGAAACATGATTGTAGAGCTAGGTGCACTGCTGTCATGGATGGATGCTTTAGCTCAGAACACAGATGTAAGAAACGACACAAAAACACTGACTGAACCTGCATAGTGGAAATAGTGAAAATTCATGTGCAATGACTAAACCATGTTATCAATATTGACCAAAAATAATTGTGATTATGGTGGTTTTTTAATATTATATCAGCCCGGGAGTGTGAGCTTTACGATTCAGACTAAAAACAGCTTTCAGACCCTTTGGAGCGTCAACCAGTCATCATTTTAAGAACCTACTTTTTTTTACATCAATGTAAAAAATTAACTGCTACAATTTTAAAACTTAGACATTTTTTGTCACAATAACAGTTTATTTCACTTTTGTTCCAGCAAATAATGTTGACATAATTGGTATTTTTATGTAATTTGTTGATATTTGGACAGTTTGTGGAAGATTTTGCCTCTAAACCAAAATTATTTTTAACTTGGCAAAATTGAAGAAAGAGACAACTTACGATCCAATGCGTACCAAACATGTTTTTAAGCACGGAGGAGGTAGTATTATGGTGGGATTTCTGGCTGACGAGAGCCGCTCATTGAAACCAAAGTACATGGTAGGAGAAATGCACAAGCTCAAGGAAAAATGTAATAATATAAAAATAGGAAGAATGGTGTGAAGATCACTGAATTACAGTCTGAATTATTCTGCACCAAGCAACTGACTGTCTAATCTGTCGGGATTATCTGAACCTGCATGCTGTTCTCAGTCTGTTCTGTCCAGACTGTAATTTATGCATACTCTGGGTTTTTCATCATGCTCCTTTAACACACAGTCTGTGGGCTGTATTTTTATCTACCCTCTGCTCTCCATCTTCTGCAATAACCCAGTTTCACACGGGGATGATTAAAGAATAATCTCATCAGATCTTAGAAGCTGTCACATTTAAGTCATCTTTAAAAAAAAAACAAAAAGAAAACAGGAGTGTGAACTTGAATGAACTTCAGATGCAGACTCCAGCGCTTATCCTGTCTGTCATCCTCCAGTCTCTGCAGAACAAAAGCTACAACCACTTTGCTGCTATTTACTACCTGCTGGTGGAGCGGCTCAAGGCACATCGCTGCAGCTTCCCTGTTGAACAGAGGCTCGATGCTCGCCAGCGGCGCCCCAGCACCATCGCTGAACAAACCGTCATCAAGGTAACGGCAGAGCTTCAGAGCATCTGAATAATGCGTGCTGATTAGTATCCCTGCCTCTCTGATCAAAGCTGCGTTATTCACACCTGCACCCTGGAACAAATGGACAGAGACGGCCCAATAATTTATTTATCCATCTCTTCTGTGCTCTCTCTCGCTCAGCCTTGATCTTAACGCGGTACCCTCGGTTACATTATTCATTATTTTGCCGTCTGTGAACACTTCTCAAATCCCAGGGAAACTTGTCTTTAATTTGCCTCACCGTTTAGGATGCAGTTCTTCTCTGTATGAACCTTTAACATTAAATCTACGGCAGTGGTTTTATGTGTATTACCCTATACTTCCTGGCTGTAAATTACATGCGGAACTACTGAGGAGAATTGTAGCATGAATAGAGATTTATATGAGGCTGTCAAAATTGTTTATGGTCACAAATTTGGTTTCTCTTAAAGTTTCATTAACATTTACCACAAGGCTAATGATTTATTTAAATTGTCTATTACTAAAAAAATGACATTATTCTCTAAATTAGTGCCTATCACGTCTCTTTCCTCTGCTTTGAGATTTCATGGCAAACCTTTTCTTAATTAGTTTTAAGTTGTATCATCAGCACATAAAATGAACTTTAGACTGTGATCCATTACAAATATATTTTATCACTGATCAGGCTTTTTCCAGTTTTCTTTGTCGTCTGACCTGCTGATTTTGTTTTTGTTTTATTTATGAATACCTTTAACGAGAGAAAAATGTGCTACAGGTTGTTTGGTTGAGGTTGAAGTCCCAGAGAAAATGAGGGAATTATAAATCGCTGTTGTGATGCATTAGTTCTTAGCCTGATTTTGGTGGTGCTCAATCTGTTCAATCTGTGGCCGATTGGTAAATTTCCATTTTTGATCGATATAAAAAGTTTAGGGTTGAGCACAGAACTTTGTGGTACACCACAGGTAACCGTCATTAAGTCAAAATCTGCTTTAATTATCTGATCATTCTGACATCTGTAGTTAGAGTAACTTTTATTAAAGCATGTGTGATTCCTATATTACTATATTTCTCCTGCTTTTTTTAGCAGCAGTCCTGATTTAGCTTAGTGTTATAAAAATTGTTAACATTACTGACACATCTTTCTGTCTTTGCATTTCTTCCACCTCACAGTCCACCAGCGGTTCAGCACAGGTGGGGCTGCCACTGCAGGGCGTACGCTTGTTGCGTCCCCCCACCGTTCCCCAATCCACCTCCGACGCCTGCAGCTTCCCCCAGACGGTGTCTCCTCTGGAGCAGAACTTCATGGTGGAGGACATCGGCACGCCCAAAGTAGGTCCAAGATGGTGCATGAGGGCGTGTTTCTGTTGGTGTCTCTGCCTCCATGTCACGCCTAATTCACACTTGTTTTTAAGTATTAGTTTGAACAGTCAGTATCAGCTTGTGACTTATTTTGATAGCTGTGTTCACTCGGGGTGAACCAGACTTGTGCGTGCGTGTGTGTGTGTGTGTGTGTGTGTGTGTGCGTGTGTGTGTGCGCGCACCAGACTCCTTTGAGGTTTGGAGCGTCGACCTGCCTGAGTGCAGCTGACATGTCCTCTTATGTAAGCACTCAGCCACATTCACATCAGACAGGGCAGCTGCCTGTCCTGCACGGCTCCACACACACTGTGCTCTCCTTTTCATCAATGCCAACCAGCGACCTTTACCTCCAGGCCTGCTGTTTCCCTGACCTCCTGTTACAGAACATAGACACAGTTCATCTGTCGCGACGGTTCCACACACCTTCAGGCTTGCACCGAATGCTCAGTTAAAGCTTTCTTTTCCATCTTACCCCCCTCTTCACAGCTTCAATAAAGAATGAATTGTAAGTTGCTCCGCCTGTGTGTGTGTGTGTGTGGGGGTGTGTGTTTGTGTGTGTGGTAAGCAGAACGAAGCGGTAAGTAAGGGGGCATGTTATCTGCGTGAATAGAGTCTGGTTATGTAAGCGGTCCTGTGATGATGATGTGACCTAATGCGGAGCCGAGTGAACACACATGGACAGGAAGCCGCTGCGCTACCCTCCGCGATCTCGCCGCCCAGACTTCCCGCCCCTCAGCCAACAAATCGTTTTTTTTCTTCCTCGCCATTGGGCAATCTTCCTCCTCCTGTTTCTTTTTTTAACTGCCCCCCTCTTTTCATTCAGTTTCGTCGTCCTCCACTCCCTTCGATCGTTTCACCTCTGTATCCCCTTGACCTGCCGCTTCTTTGTGTCTCAGCTCTCAATGTGTTTTTTATTCGACGTGCGTCTGGTAGATAACAGCATTCCTATCTCGGCACACTAAAGAAAGCATATGTGGATCTGGGCAAAGCTGCTCTTTCTAGATCAACACCAGGCTTTGTTGTTACTGCAGCAGTCAATACAGATGATCTATGTGTGTGACTGCATACTGGCTTTCAAAATTACTCATAACCCTTGAACTGTTTCATGTTTTGCCACATTAACAACCAAAAAGCTCAGTGCAATAAAAAAGATACTTGTATTCAGTTTTTTTGTTTTGCAGATGCAAATCTAAAAAGATCTTGTGGCACATAGTTCAGTCCATCATGTGAACAACTGCAAACCTACTAAGAAACCCAGAGGATTTCTTAGTATCCATTTGAACCCTGTGAAGCTGCAGGGTTCAAATGGGTTCTGGAAATCCTTGAAAATACTTGAGTTTCAATTAGATGTTCTCAAGGTTTGGAAAATTCTTCATATTCAAACTGTGCAGTTTTGCAATAAATCTCATCTAATGTTTTAATAACATTTGAAAACATTATTTACAATTGACACAAAAGTTACAAAAAGAAGTTTTAAATATTTTTTTAAGTTTTCTGGCATTTAGCAAATAGAAGTAATTTAGATATTTTTAACTGACCTAAAACAAGAGACGTTTGATCTAATTTAACTTCAGACTGAGAAAAAAGAAATTGTTGTCTTACTAGGAGGTGTACGTAAGTATCTGGTTTCAAATTTATGTTGTGTTTAAACACTTAATTTGAGCAGGAAGGTCATGACCTTAACACACAATGTTTAGTTTGAGCCAATGGGAATAATATTGATCTGTTTAATTGAAACATAAGTTGTCTTATATTTTATACATTAAAACTACTTAATTAGTTTTTTGTGTAGTAAGCGCTGCATGTAGCTTACTTCAGGTGCTTTGGTTTGTTGAAAGAGAAATGTAATGTTTTGGCAGATTTATAAATTGGTATGTGTTCACAACACACCATCCCCACCCTTCAACATGATGGTGGCAGCATCATGCTGTGGGGATTGGTTTCTTCATCCATCTTGTCAGAGTCGATGGGAAAGATGGATGGAGCTAAACACAGCAGTCCTAGAATAAAACCTTTGATAAAACGTGAGAAAGATCAAGAAGTATTAACTCTTTTGCAGGATGTTATCTAAGCCTCGTTCAAACCCTTTATTTTTCTGTTCCCGTGTTTTGTGGCCTACAGTTTTAGCCGTGCAGTCATTCTTCTGTCTCTCTTTCTCCATCTTAGGTGAACGGCTGTCTCCTGGACCCCCTCCCTCCCACCACTGTCCTCCGCAAGTCCTCTACCTCATCGCCCAGCAACATGATGGAGACATCGATTGATGAGGGCATCGAGACCGAGGAGCCGGACGCAGAGGACGATCCCGCCCACCTGCTTTCGGCCTATCAGACGGCTCGATTCGGCCAGCGGCGGCACACCCTGTCTGAGGTCACCAACCAGCCAGGACCTTCAAATCAAGGTTTGACGTCACGTTCACGTCTAATAACAGAAACAAAGTGTCCATCAGGATCCCTGATCTCACTGGAAAACACGTCTTCTCAGGTAAATTGTTCAGTCTGGGGCACAACCCGTCCATGGGAAGCGTCGACTCGGATATTGGCTACGACATGGGCTCGGCGCACAGTGACCTCGGCCTGCTGGAGGACTCCCCGTCCCTCAGCGAAGTGATACCGGCCAGCGGCTCCGCCGCCAGCTGCAGCCCTGCGCCTTTCATGATGGCGAGGCCCCCGAACCCAGCAATGGCTGCCCTGACATCCCAGCACCGGGAGACGCACAACCGCTCCCCGATCAGCTTCAGAGAAGGACGCCGCGCATCCGATACCTCCCTCACGCAAGGTCAGAGCCAACAGGGTTCAGTTATTTCCTCAATTTGTTTTTTGCGAGCAGACAGACTACATTTACTCTACAATGAGTGAAAATCTTTTTAGATTTAAAAGTAGGCCTTAATTTAAGGCAGAAGTCTCAAACCCGTCCTCCAAGGGTTACTGTCCTGCTTTTTTAGTTTTTCTCTGGTCCTTCACACCTGAATCAATTGGTTGGGTTAAGTCCTTGGGTTGTGAGTAGGTTTTACAAATGACCCAAACTGGTTCTGAAGTACGAGAGTCTGAAACCCTTCACTGATTTACCAATTTTGCTGTCCATACCTAAGCAATGTTTATATTGAAGCTTTAAAAATCTTTATCTTCAGAGGGTGTTTTATTGCCTATAATCACATGCAAACATTGAAAACGATATAAAGGATTATAAAACAGTGAAATGGAGGTGTCTTAAGAATAAAGACATTTGCACCTCCCTTTTCAACCCTTTTGAGAAACGAAAGTCAGACTCACCTTCTTTTATCCCATAATAATGCAAAACATTCCTTGCAATTATACAGACGAACCAAATTCAATAGAGAAAAGCTCGTCTAATTACATTGTGCTGAAAGCATCGAGCAAAGTGTCAAGGAACTTTATTTAAACAAACCAGACCTGCCTCATCGTAATGAACCAAGTACAGAGTGAACTCCAGATTTAAAGGCAGCTAATTAAAGTTATGGGAGCTGGTTTTACCTCCATTTATTCTCTGAGCTGCAGAAAAGATCATTTTTCCACTTGTGTATTAATTTGTAAGGCAAAACAAGGTAGCTAACACTAATTGGAAGGTCCTCTCTATTTTTTACTCTCCAGATTGATTTAAATCTAATTGAAAATGAGTTTTATTCTGATAGCTCACAGTGCCTTGTGAAAGTATTGCAACTTTTCACATTTTCTCATGTCAGGCATCACACATTGATGTATTTCATTTAACGTTTACACCAACAAACAGAAGACCTGCAGCTGTAGCAGCAAAGAGTGATTGTGCAAAGTACTGACTCGGGATTGAATACAAATGCACACCCTACTTTGTGTTGGTCTGTCGCATAAAATCCCAAAACGATGTGCTAAAGTTTGTGATGGTAACAGGACAAAATGTGACTGTAGCTTCCTGCAGTTTTAAAGCGTCTCACCGTGAACTAGAGCTGAATCTGTTGGAGAACAACGTGACGTGCAACTGAGTTCACTTTGATTCTTCAAGTCTCAAAGTGAAGATGGAGGAACTTTGATCCTCGTAAAGACACTCCCACAGCTCCTCCCTCAACCCTTCACACTTTCAGACACACACATGTGTATTTTATATGTATTTAAAATCATGTATATGTGTTTATGTCGTTAGACCGTCTGAGTGTCGCTCCCCTCCTCTTTCACATGCCATTTTTTCCCTGCTCCCTCTTCCCGTCTCTCATCCTCTCGGTTTCTCTTGACGACGACAACGGCAATGATTCACCTTGTGAATCAGATGCACATTTGAAGGTTTCAGCCCACATATTCCTGTCTCTCTTTCCCTCTTTCCCTCCCAATACCTCCACTCTCCTTTAAACTCACTTTCTGTCTCGGTGCTGCTTATTCCCTCTCTTTCCAAAAGCTGCAGTCTCTAGGTTTTTTTTCTTCTGCACATCAGAGGAAAATAGAAGCCAAAACACAAGGAGGGGGGTTTGCTAAACAACCTCCATTTACCTTTTAGTTTTTAATAGTTTCTTTTTTTTATTTTTTCACTTAATTATGTGCCTCCTGGTTGTAAATCACCTGTATTAAGGCCAAGTGGAGCCGATTTTACTCCGAGTTAAAAATATGGATCTTCCCCGGCTTAGCTCTGACAGGCTGCAGTGTGCACTCCCAGTTGGTGTTTGCAGTTATTAATTTATTTTCCATAATCTTCTTTGGAGGGTGTTGATGCTGCGGATTCTTTTGCGTCAGACTGCTGACTCCGGTTTTAAATAACTCCCACCATCTCAGTGAGTCAGGTCCCATCGTTCACAGCCCAGGTTCGTCACCACTGGATGGAACTTATCAGAGCTGTTTGCTGTTTCTCACACACACACACATACACACACACACACACGCACACACACACACATACTGACTCGTGTGTGTATATTACACACTCAGCTGACGTCCATCCAGTGTCGGTAAGATCGACAAACCCTCCACAGTCTGACGTCAGAGAGGATTAGGCCTGTTTCTGTAAAAGGATGGAGCCAGAGCTGGAGGTTCAAGTCACAGTTGAGTTTATAGAAACAAAGACTTGATTTAGACTCGGGTTCGTTCATCTTTTAGTCATGTAATCAATGATGAAATTAAGACGGTATGTAAGCCACATTCTGCCGCTTCGAAAGGTGTGTTTGATTTTTATTTTTTTGGCCGGAGGCTGTGGATCGTTTCTAACCATAGAGACATGTTTGTCTTTCCCAATTAACTCTGCATCCGATGAGTGTGAGACATTTCAAAAGCTACTGCGACATTTTATTTTCTACCTTTTGAGCAGCCATTATTTCAAACCCTTACACAGGTCATACCTCTTTATTCTGAAATTTTACAGAATTTTTTTTTTTTTTTTTTTTTTTTTTGCGTATTAAATTATCCGTCAGTAAAGTTAACATAATCCTTGGATGTTTTGAGCTGAGATTTGACTCAGAGTTGTAAAAATGCTGGAGGTTTTCTTGTTGAAAATTGTTTGAATCCGTTCTGTTTGGTTTCTGCTTTCAGGTCTGGTGGCGTTCCGGCAGCATCTCCAAAACCTGGCGAGGACCAAAGGCATCTTAGAGCTGAACAAAGTCCAGATGCTGGTGGAGCAGATGGGCTCTGGAGACGGGGCCGTCTCCGGCCTCCTGGGACCACAGCATCATTTGCACAACCTGCTGGAGGTTAGTTCTCTACAGAGTCTTTATTTTTATTTTTTTCCCCCCAATAACCAGTTCTCAGATTCACCCCTGCATCCCTCCTGATTTAATATTGTACATAAAAAAGTAATAATCGCACACAAGCAGCCGGGTTGTTGTGTAACCCCGGGAGAAGCAGCCAACTCCGGCTTGTTTACTGTCTCCCGTCCCCCTGGAGCTCCGAGCCCCGGCCAAAATGAATGCAGCCATTGTTGAAATGCGTCGGACTCGCCCATAGAAATGACAAGAACTACAATCACACGCACAAAAAAAAAAACCTAGGCAAACACACTTAAACACACTTATACACACACACTCACACAACAAAACAGGAACCGTCCGAGAAACGGAACCGTTGCTGTCTTCTAAACAAAACCCCAAATGAGCACAAACAAGATCTCCTTGTTTTGTTTTTTCTTTCTTGTTTGTTTATTTTTTTTGTCCATGTTCATTATGCAATAAAGCTTCTCTTTGTTGCCTATGACCCTTGAAGCCCCATCATCCTTTTAATTAGCTTTCATTCCATTTACCTAATGTGAAATCCCTCTGGTGCGCACCATTTAGGGAAAGGCATCAGGCCGATGAGTCGCCACGCAGGCATCTGTGCAGGGGAAAGCAAAGCTAACTCGTCGAAGCTACACGAAGCGTCCAGACCCTGACGCCGCGTTTATTATTTGACGGAGGTGGGCAGGGAGGATCTGTGGGGATTTTTGTTTCCAATGCTTTATGTTTTTAATTGAAGGGCGAGGCCTGCAAACAGCAGGAAGGCCTAGCTTTATACCCAGGTGAAGCCCAGCCGCCTCTCCTGTCCCGCAGACAGAGTTTGGAAACACAGTACCTCACACACAGGCTGCAGGTACAGTCACCATTACTCACTGACCGGTTTTACAAGCTCACACATGTTTATACTCGCCGCCCGGCTGTAGCATTACGCTGCTGTGCCGAGTAGTTGTTGACGTCATTCGCAAATTAAGAAACTACCTAAAACAACTGAAGATTAGCATCACATTTTGCAATGATTATAGTCGTAATTATTAGTTGCAATGTCAATTTTTTTTCTTTTTTGCCCAGAAGGCCAACATCTTGGCAAACAGTCCTGCTAGCTGTCAGATTTTCTGTAAGGAGACTCCTCGAAGTTTAGAGCAGCAGCTGCAGGAACACAGGTAAAAACAAAGATGTCTCCTCTGAGCTCTCTTCTTCTTCTCTGAATCCCTGGTCATTTCTGTTCACAGAACCTTGCAAAAGTATTCAAATCCTTAAATCCTTTCACTAATTGTGTCACACAAAATCTGCTGCTAGTACAAATGTTAGCCTTGCCCTCCGCGAATCTGCAAGACAGACAGGAATAAAGTTGGTGTTAGAAAAAACATGAAGGGAAACATGCTCTACTCTACATAAAGCTTAATACAAAATGTTTTGTGTGATGGAAAACTAACTCTGTATATCACCCTGAACACACCATCATGCCCAAAGTCAAACTTGGTGATGGTTCACGCTGTGGGGAAAGACGTTCCTTAACAGAGACAGAGATGGGGGGAAGATGAATGGAGATAAATATTGGGCAATCCAGTTAGATGCTTCAAAATACTTGAAACATCACGGTCCAGTCAAATCTGGTGTAAGACTTGAAAATCATCCAGAATTGCAGCATTTAGCGAAGCAGATCTGTCAGAATTGTGAAAACGTGTAGAAGTGCTTCAGCACGGCGTTTCTGCAGGAACCCAAGCCTGGTGGACGGACTGATGCTCCATTTTGTTCAGCATCATCCATGTTGCTGTGCTGATTTCATGCCGAGCATTTTTTTTTATTTTTATGTTGCCTCTCATGTGATTCTAATGAGCAGAGCCGCTTTAAGTAGCTGCTTTGTTTCAGTCCCATGAACATTTTTAACACATTTCTATGAACCGTTTCCTTCATATTAAGGCGTTCCCAACTCTATAGCTATAGCTCTTCATCCTTCTTTGTGTTGGATTGATTTTTTTCTTATAAAACACACATACAGCAGTTTAGTGATTTATATATTTAGTTCCCCTTTTTCTGCATTTTCTGCTTGTTTTTTTTTATTTAAAATGCTTTTGTGCTAATTTGATGCCTCCTTCCAGACTGAACCAGAAGAGGATGTACCTGCAGCAGCAGTCGCAGGGAATGGGCCTGCAGGCCTACTTCAACCAGATGCAGATAGTTGAAGGCTCCTATCCTCCGGTCGGCCCCTCTATGGACCCCGCAGCACCTCCGGGCCCCCCGCAGGGCCCCGCCATGCCAGCGGGCGGCCAACAGCTGCAGCAGCCAGGCGGCTCTCAGGCCGCCGCCCCTTTCGGCCACGCCCTCAGCCTGAGCCCCTTACTGGAGCCGGGGGAGGGCGTGGTTTACGACCCCTACATGAGCCATCACCACTACACCCAACATCTGCCTCACGGAGCCCACCTCCACCCCCAGCTCCACCACCAGCTGCCTCAAGATGCTTCCAGCTGCGGCCTGGGCTTCAGCTTCCCTCCTGGCTGCGAGCAGCCCGTCCTCGGGCCCCCTCCTGAGGCTCTTCCGCCAGACCAGTACGAGCTGTCCATGAACCCCCCCTCGCTGCTGCATCCCGCTCCAGGAGAGGCGGAGGCCAGGGCCATGCCCGGGATTCTGGGCGGGCCAGCCCAGTCAGACAGCCTGGGGATGAGTGAGCTGCCCGCTTCTCTGCTGGACAGCGAGATGATGGAGACCGTGGACTCCCAGCAGGGCTTCGTACTGGTCAACTGAACCCAGCCAGAGGAGGTTATTGTTGTTCCTAGAGAGCAGTGTTAAACAGCGACGCAGCATTAAGAGCAGGGAGAACGGAGATGTAAGCGGAGGTCGTAAGCGTAGCAGCAGGGAAGGAAGTGTTCACTTTTGTGCAACTAATAGAAACTTCATTTCTTAGTTGTAAGAAGCCTCAACATTTGTACCAAAATCCTCCCTCAACCTACCTCCCTTTCTCCTTCTGCAACCCCCTGTTGTAGTTCTCGTCTGCCCTCGCAAGGCAGCAAGGAGGCCTGTCGCCGTGCCGACGCGGCGAGGCTGCTGTCGCCATATGCGCTGACCGGCGGAGGGGATGCCGCAACATTTCGCCTAGAAATGGTTTGAGAGCAAACTAATTTAGGGACTTGAAACTGAACGGCAACCAAAAGCACAAAAAGGCTGGTTGTGCTTTTCGTACTTCAAGTTACCGTTGACGACAATAAGGCGGGTTTCTGAATGAGACTTCTGTGGACTTTTATTCAATTTGTTTGGAGAAGATGGGGGAGGGAGCGAACCAAGTGAGCAGGAGAAGATGGCCCTCGTTTATCACGGTACCACAAATATTAATGCAAATTCAAGTGATTCAAGCTGGTGTTTTTGTGCAGTTATATTACCATGGTCATCAACAGGTTTTAACACTATCACTTTGATACACAAAAATGTAACAAATACCTGCTATGGTGTTACGTTTCTTAACCGTTAAGGACATATAGTTTCTTTTTCTTTTTTAATTTTGTGATGTTTGATTCATAAATTCTAACTACTGATCTCAAGCTATTTCCAACACTACTGATTGCTGTCCCAGTTCCAGTTCACCCATTACCATGATTACCAGTTCAGCGGAGGCGTGGCTCTTGCCTTCGCCTGGTAAATGAGGGCTGATGTCGATTCAACGCGGAAAGTGGAGGGTTGGAGTTGAACGTGTGTTTCTGTGGCAATACCGAAGCAATATTAATCCTGAATGTTGAGGTTGCGAGGGGGGGTCGCGAACGGAAGCCTCCGATTGGTTCCCCAGCCACCTCCAGGTCAGCGGTGACGTCACTGGAGCGGATGATGTAAGCGGGAGATAATCTCACCTCTGTTCGCGCTAGGAAACGTTTCATGGAGGTTACTGTGGCAAAGTCGGAGAAACTGGTTAGTTTTTTCCAAAAATAATCATTTAGGGTATTAATTTAATCAAAAATGAATACTGTATTTGCCCCGCAAACAGCAAAAGTTATCTTTTTAAGGTATTCTGTAATCAAATCAGAAACAGTGTTTTTAGATTATTTTTTTTAAACCTTTTGCACAGTACTTGTTTTAGAGATTATTTCTGGTTTACTTCCTCTGCTCCAGTCATGCCTCTGCTGTTGTTTTTTTTTTGTTTATTTTGTTTTTAAATAAATAACCCCTTAAAGATTTCCTGAGTGGATTCTCCCCTTTGACGTTGCGGCTGCTGCAAGATGAAGCCCAGCATCCTTCAGCTAACGGGGAATCTCAATCGTTTCCTCAGCCTATCTCAATTTTTTATTTTTTTTATTTTACTTTGACGGCACTCAGACTGTGTTCGCTCTACTAGATATAACTCTGACAGATGATCAGTCGTCATGACAGCAGTTGAGATGAGATTACGGTACTGCGACCATCTGCCAGACCGTGCGGCTTGTGGTGGTTTGTGGTTAAACTGTAGGAAGGTTTGGAGTCGGATCCAGCAGCAGAACCAAGGTGTTCGCTCAGATTTGTCTGACCCGGAGTTGAAACTGACAGTTGAACCGTCAACAAAAGCTGGTCTGGCCTTGGTTCATGTGCGGGGAGTTTGAGTAAATCAACCCAACGATAAAAGTTAAATTAGCTCATTTGTTTGACCAACTTTTTTTTTTTTTTTATTAGGATTTATCGACCAACAAAAGTAGCATGTAACTGTGAAGTGGAAGGAAACAGATAAGTGGTTTTTAAACGCATCAACAAGCCTTGATCTGAACCATTTCACCATCCATTTCCCATCGACTGGCCAGCTTTCTTGTCCCAGCTAAAGAGCAACGTCCTCCCAGCATGATACTGCCACCAGTGGGTCTACCCAGGGCTTTGAAGAAAAATGTTTTCAAGTTTTATATCTTATTTTATTAACGAAAATGATATTTACAAAAATGGCAGACCGGATTTGAAGAGACTAATAGTTTCTTATCAAGGCATCAGAATAAAGGGGGCTGAATACAAACGGTGGTGGCAACATCATGCTACGGGGTTGCAGGGACAAGGAGCCTGGAACAACTGTGTGCTTCTTTGTGTTGAAAATCTGTCGTTGGATTGTGATTCGAAACCTTTTGTAAGGTTGACTGAACAGCAGCTCTTTGGCTTATTTGGTCACTTACTTGGTTTTTAGTACCTTCAACAGACTCGGCTGACCAGAATGAATTGCAGGCCTGTTGCAACATTCGCTTCGTAGTCGCATTAACAGTTCCACCCTTCACTTTACAAACTCGGCATGTTGCTCTTGTCGTAATCCAGCCATAGTTTGACGGGGGGAAAAAAAGCTCACACCCAGTTTGTGGGTTTAAATGTCCATTAGATAGAAATAAGGACTGAAGCAAAAAATAATTGAGGCTTGGCGTAAGAGAGGGAGGGGGAGTTGCCTTTGTGAATGGTCAGACTGAAAGATCTACCGGAGGAGCTTGGGAGGTTGAACACTGGAGCACTTTCACTACAGGGAAGAAGAGATGGAGGAGAAAAAGGTGGGGAAGGTTTGTGGCTTCCTGGCGGACGAAGTGTCCTCCGATCGGGAGGGAGACGCCTTTCTCCTCTCTCTTCCCCAACTAATAATGGACACAAAACCCATTTTCTTTCGAGGTAAGACCAGACCGAGCGCGACACTTTACGTGACTGTCGATCTGAATCTGAGACAAAACAACACTTTTCAGTTTATTATGACGAGTGTTGTTTGTGTGGCTGTAGTGAATCCTCGCCCGGTGGGGGAGTTGTGTTGAATAGTGTTCAGTGTGCCTTTTTACTTCTTTTCAATCTAAATAAGAATGACTATTCCTGGTTTGGCTCCTGTGTCGTTTACTTTACTATTGCTTCCTCTCTGTTTTTATGATTTTGTTTTGTTTTTTTTCCCTGAATATAAGTAGAACCAGGTTTTCCAAAGGTACCAAAGTCCCTCAGAAGTTTCCCTGTACAACCCACCATGTGGAGTTTTGGAGCTTCTTTATTTTCTTCTCTGTTGTCTTTATTATTATTATTTTCTAGCTGGTCAAATCTGCGTATGCCATTTAAAAGTATTATAGCAATATTTCTCTAGTTGAAGACTAAAGTCATGAAGATTCTTGTGGATGTGTTTCCAGGTATCATAATTTCACCTCCTGCTGATTTAAAAACAAAAGTCAATCAATAGAAATTCAGTTTTATATTTACCTTCATTGATGTTGACCACACATAAGCTAACTTGCTGTTGAGATTAAAAAGGTTTATTGAACAGAGTCGGACGTCTTTCTTTCATGTTTCTGTTTGTCTTGGTTAATCGGTGGGTTGAAGGGGTGATCCTGCTCAGGTCATCGGTCCACCATCAGCCATTCAGTCCGTCTAAATATCTATCTGTTTACTCATTAATTTATTAATTACATCATTACATTACATTATTTACATCTGTCATTTATCTTAAAATCCTGGTATTCATGCACCAATCCATGCATCAGTCCATCTGTCTATTCATTTATTAATCTCTTCCCATTCAAAAGTCAGTCTTCCTATTTCCTGTTGTCATCCCATTCTTCCATCTTTTCCTCTCTTCACTTGTCCATCAATCCATATATTTGCCTGGAGGCCTTAATTTGTGGCATTTCTTTCCAGTCACATGGTGCCATTTTATAGCACATTCAAGTAACTTTGTTACCTTGTATTATAAAAATGGTGCATATATCATACATAACCTGAAAAAGTTGATGCCTCTGTCTCTTTAAGAAGCTCCTACTCTCAGCGCATCGTCACAATGTTCCCCCACTACGTCGTTGACGTCTGTTCTTGGGAGCGTTGGACTGCTGCTGCTAGTCTGGGCGAACCGAGTGGAGAACCTGAACTGCAGTGGTGTATATTTACATAATGCCTTCTCCTCCTTTAAAAATGTATCGCAACAAAATGGCATTTTGTTCAAAATTCGACAATGAGACCGAAGGTTCTCAAACCACATATATCTTAGGATTAATCACGAATAAGTCCAGCCCAGGAATGAACATGGCGACCAGGATCCAGGTGGAACCACCTCAACCTTACGATATGGACTCGGCTCCTTCTTGGTGTACAAGTACCGGACATCTTAAAGTATCCACAAAAGGAAAGTCCACCTATAACAGTGTTGGAAGATACTATCAGATTGGACATTTCTTTCAACGCTGCTCTTCTTCTTTTGTTGCACAAGTAGCTGTGAAACTGCAGCATCTTGCAAGAGCTCTTTTAGCAATGAGCGTTAACCTGCAGGAGGCGGTGAATAATTTATCAGCAGAGATGAGAGCTGCAGCCCTGACCAGTGGCTGATCTCTCCACACCGACACCAAACTGAATCCTTCCTCGGGGAAACTTACCCGGCAATGCATGGGGAACTGCAGGGAATTCAAACACCACTTCTTTCTCTGTGTAAAATTAGGCGAAACTCTGATTGGTCTCTGCAGAAACAGCAGGTTTCGGTCAAAATGTCCTTAGAGCAAACTACGCTCCCATCAAGTGGAGGGAGGAAAAGAGGGAGGGATTGCTCAGGGCCATGAGAAAAACACGGGTAATGTGTGTGGAAGGGCTCATGTAGAGGGAACACGTCAATCCAATCAGCCCACTCAGACAGAGGACAGCTAATCCTACTAATGCACCAACAGAGGTAGGTGGGGGTGGATCCAAGGAAGGGGGTCAGTCTGTTCATGGAAACCAGAGAAGGGCTTCTTTTCCTGGGATGAGACCATGTGCACGACCTCTCTGTTTGGGCTGCCGGGCCAAAGCGTCCTCGGTAGGTCACGACCGTCCAAAACTCCCTCTGGATCAGATTCCAGTCGGCCCCATTCCTCAGCTCTCAGATCTTAGAAGGCGAGGCACTTAGAATATCACAATCCATGCACGAGGTAATAAAATTCAAGCTGCTTTATGAGAAAGTAAAGCAGCAAGGATTTAATGTACAATGTGCATTTAAATGCAGATTTCAAGCGTACTTGGCTAAGGCCTGCTAAAATCAATCTGATGAAACACTTGATCTTATTGGAAACTGCAATAACCTTTCAAATTTGTTGATGGAAAGTCGTTAAAGCAACATTTTGACAATTACAATGATCTATTTTCCTGAAAATCCATGCACTATGTAGTTTTAGCTCTGTGTACGTTGCTATACATTTTTTGGGTGGTAAGACCAGTGATTTCTGTCTCTTCTGCATCAAGTTCGAAGAAATTCTGACCCATCTAGTGACTGATATTATGGACAACCTGACTCACTGACTGCAGGGACCTTTGGTCACGTGTTGGTGACAGAAATATAAAGTTGTGAGTCACTGGCGTGTCTTTTGTAGTCGATGCGATTCATTTCCTGAGCATGGGGAAGCATTAAAATACTGAAAAAAAGTGGCCCAAGGACAAACCCTTGGGGATCCCCACATCGGATCTTGATCCGATTTATACCAGCCAAATGATTCAAAGTCATCCTGATCTGCTGAGTAAGTACTGAACGTGCTTGGCACAGTTCCAGACAATCCTACCAACTTTTTTTTTTTTTTTAATTTGTCAATAATGATGCTGTGATAAAACCGAGTCCAGCACTGAGATCCAGTATCGCAGAGAAAGTCGTCTCAGGTCGCGCGCATGTGGAGAATTTTACTAATCCCATCTGTGGGGATCAGGGAAGGAATCTTGGGGGGAGAGGAGGAAAAGAATAGCTAACACTTCTTCTCTGTTTCACTTCTGCTTTGACATGGATTCTGTTTTCCTGCGTTCTTAATAAAACGTGCAGGCTGGCAATGAATTAACCTGCAAGACAGCAGCCTTTTTTTATATGTATATATGAAATGCGGTTATTTATAGTTCACATTCGCCGCTGCTGTGATCTCCTGCAGGCCGACACGGATGATCTTCCTCCTCTTCCTCAGTGAAATATCACAGTATCAGAGGTGGCCCCGTTCGCTCATCAGGCCAGAGTACTCTGTAATGACATCAGCGGTTGCCGTGACAACCCGCAGGAGGACGGATGACAACATCCCGCCGTGTCTTTCAGAGCGGCAGATCGCGGCACAACTGCAGAACAGCGATGCAGCGAGAGTAAAGTTTTGGAATGGACTCGTATCGTCTGCGAGGTTTGTGAGCATAAATGTAGCCAATGCATAAGTCATTACACGTTACATAAGTTCTTCATTCTTCAAAATTGAAACGATGCCTTAATTATGTTTTCATTTTAACAACAAAAACAATAGTTACTGCAATATATATTTAAATTTCTCTATTTATCTGCTTACAAAAACCGAGTTCGGTTCCCTTTTCTACTTATTAAATACATCATTCATTCATTTTACGTAACCACAACTGGAAACAGACCTTACAGCTGAAGCAAAAGATCTCCAAATGTGTGAGGATTATATATATATGAGGTGTTGAAGGTCACACGGCCTTTTCTTGTCTCTGATTTCTGGCGAAACTCATGCTGGCCAGCAAATTGGATAAACTCTTAAAATCCCTGCACACATGACCTAGTAGTGCCAGAAAAAAAAAGCCCACCTGGCAGTGTGGCCTGCAGGCTGGATGGTTGAGCAAAGGGTCAAACACTCATAGCTTCACAGATCCTCTGATACAGTTCAGAGAAGAACAGAGGGAGAGAGCTGGAGCGACAAGGTGACTTGAAGAAACGGAGCTGGCCGGCAGCGCGCCTCCTCTCCCCGCCTGATGTTTGTCATTTGTCATCCTGAGAGGAACTGACCTCACTCTGTGTGTGTGTGTGTGTGTGTGTGTGTGTGTGTGGCACTGTCACACTGTGAGGGGGCTTTGCTTGACTCCGTTCGTTATAAATGACACAGTCCTGGGAGGCAGCTGCATTGACGTCAAGGCTCTCGGCTCTGTCAGGGGCTCAAGCTGCTGAAATCCTCCCAAATAGCCGGATCTAAATAGAGAGAAATGGACTGCTGCTGTTTTATTACTGCCTGGTGAACTCCAGTGGATTGGAGGGGTGAATTAGCCCCCCGTTTTTTCAGGTAATGGTGTTTTAATAAAAAAAAAAAATTCCAGAAGAGCGTTGCCCCTCCCTTCCCAGCATGTTTTGATCTGCGAGAGGAGATGTTTTATTGTCAACCTCAAATGCTGCATTTGCTCTTAGAGTCCCAAAGCCTTAGAAATGAGTTTGTATCTCTTACGACCGATAGATGTGATGAGATATTATTCAGATTTGTTCGGCTACCTCATGTTGTCCATCAGGTGATATTGAAGGGACTGCTTGATTCTGAAGGTCTTGTGTAATAAAGTCAGAATTTTGGCAAAATAATGAAGTCAATGGTGTAATTTTGGAAAGGCCCAAATAAAAACCCCTATCCAACTCCTAAGAGTTGAATCAACAAGGCAGCAACAACAAAAAGAATTAGGAGCATGGTAAATTATTTCAATTGTTGTAACACCACTAAACATTTTCCAAATGTTTACTTATTCGAGTATGAACTTCAGCATGTCATTTTACACCTAACCGTCCATATCAACTACCGCAGGACTCCCTGAGAGACACGACTGGACGTCATCTCCAAGTCTACAAATCATACGTGGATTTCTGATTATCTAACAATAATCAGAAAAACAAAAAATAAAAATCCTCCAATTTCTGACTGGATTTTCAAATGAATTTTTTTAAAACACGACACCAATAATGCTATGCCGGCTAAATATTTTTCTCCTTACCTCAAACATTTTGTTAAAAATATCAGCCGTAACCTTTTGGACATTTGGCTGCTGCAGGAGGAACTGTGGTCAAGATCGGAGTATTTTTCCTCCCCCCACCAATTAAAAACTGCATTTTATGTTCATCAATCAAAACCATCTGAGTGTGACGAAAAGGAAAAAAATAAAAAATAATAAACCCAAAGAACTCTGTGGCAGTGCATACTAAACTCCAGCAATGAGGTATACAGTCAGATGACTGTGTGGAGGATTGGGAAAGCTCAAAGCACCAACAAGGGCTGATGGGAGATTTCGAGGAGATTAAAGAGAGCAAAGTTGAGGTTCTCATAAAGGCCTCTGCCATGTGATTTATCGCCCTAATCCTCTCCGTCAGCTGCTCCTTTGGAGCTAACTGAACGGATGGCGCATCTTAAATCTGCTTCTGCAAAACTCAGCAGCTCAAATCTGGCTTCAAAATCCCCGCTCCTCTCTTCCCCCCGGCATCGTTGTTTAAAAAAAAAAAGAAAAAGAGGATCCAAACATATTTCCTCCCCAAACAGAATGACTTGGGGCCCAGCCCTCGTTCTGCACGGCGCCGTACCCCAGCAGCGGTTGAGGGGTCAGGTGTCCGGAGTCCTGCTCGGCAAGCTCCTCTGAGGTCAAAGCCGACCAGAGGAGCCGCACCTTCATCTCCTCAGGAGCTACCGACCAGATCAGATCTGAGCAAACACAGAGTGGGGAACATGTGGGACTAATTATCAAGAAGAACACACGCCAAGCTGAAAAGCAGAGGGTTCAATGTTCTTCCAGTTCGGTTTTTACAAATCTATTTACTGTCCTTAAGAAGAAAAAAAAACTAAAACTAATAAGAAATTTGGGCTGTTCCTGTGAGGAAACGGGACCAAAACATGAAGCCAAGTGAGCAGAATTGTTTTAAAATAGCACCATTCTAGCCTTGTTTTAAACATTTCACTTATTTACATATTTATTTTTTTTTTTTTCATTTAAAGCAGATCGCCTGCTTTAAATGACCTAAACTCCCCTAAATAAATGAAAACTGGTCAGGTTTATTCAGCTCTCACAGAGAAAAGCCAAAAAAGGTTACAGGCAGCATTGCGTGTTTCCCAGCCACATAGTGTCATTTAATAGTTCAATCAAGTAAGTATTTTACCTGCAGTTGTTATAAAAATGCTGTACATACCAAATATGACTTCACAATTTAACAGCTAGAAATTGGGCTTCTGTCTCTTTAAGAAACTCTTGCTCTTTAGGAAGTCATCACAACATCGCTCCTCTATTAGCCCATGAAAGACATTTTCACAAGCGTTGCACTGAGAAGTGGCTTGTATAAGCAATTCAGCAGCATCAGCTAATTATCTGGTGTTTGCTAATTGCTCTCGGCTAGTCTGCAGGAGCCGAATGGCTGGAGTCGCAGGGGTGGGGCGCTTTGTGAGGCCGAAGCTCGGAAGATTGGGAGCTGCAGCTCTGAGGAGGAGCTTCATCCTCAAAGGCGGCGCTCAGTCCCCCAAGGGTTTTGCTCAGCCGAACGGTTGCCACGGGAGATTAAAGGATTTCTCAAACATGCATGAAAGAATCAAGGCAAAACTCCAGGTAGGTTTTTCATTAAAAAAAAAGTTGATTTTACATGCCATGGTTTTACATTTCTTTGCACAGGGACTCTGCAGGAATACAGATACAATACTCCGAAAGAATACATTCATATTTAGTCGTGACGTAACGAAACGTTACAAATCTCTGCGGATGCGTTGCTTCGGCTTCACTTCTCGGTGCGAGTCGCTTTATGGATCGAGGTAGGCAAGATGTGCAGCGAAACTGCAACATCTGCTGAGGCAAACTTAAAAATAAACCTTGTTTATTTGCAGCAAGCTGGCATGGAAATCAGAAACCAAAGGGTACACAGCTTGTTTGTTACTTTATTTGGATCAAGATACAGTAGTACAGCTTCCCAACTGTGAAGAGAATTCAAAGTAAAAATCAGAGCACAGTCTTGGTGATACAGGACAATCGACAATTAAGGTTTATTCAAGAGAAGAGGATGAGAGGGGGAGGAGGGAAACGAACAGGAGGGAGCAGTTCAGAGAAAGACAAAAGTTTATTTTATTAACACAGACCGACGTTTATTCAACCCGCCCTCTAACCACGCCGCCACCCACCCCATAATAAAACATTATGCAGCTTTACGTACATAAGCAGCCCCTACAAGCCGTCTTTGAAAGCATGCACTCGTTGATCTCCATCTCGTCGAGGTTTCTAAGCAGTAAGTCCTCTAACCTACTGCTTTCTGACCTCATGCTGAGCGGAGGACCTGGCTTGGCTTTAAAAGAAAAAAAAAAAAAAAAACTGATTGCCGTTAAAACAGCCGTGGTTTTCTGTTTGCCATGATAGCTGTCAACAATTTAGTTTTACCGTGCAGCAAAATACTGAAAAGAATGGCGTCTTTTGTAATTTTTTTCCAGAGCAAAGCGGTTTATCCAGGCATTAAAAAAAAAAAAGAAAGAAAAAAAAGTTGCTTCTAAATTAGCAATTATGTCAACAGATATGACAATAAACCTCACTTGTCTACAAAACATCTAAAAAGAAAAAAA
Organism: Poecilia formosa; assembly: GCF_000485575.1. Lineage (NCBI taxonomy): Eukaryota > Metazoa > Chordata > Actinopteri > Cyprinodontiformes > Poeciliidae > Poecilia > Poecilia formosa. The sequence goes on along the minus strand of NW_006799970.1, from coordinate 612,176 downwards.
AAGAAAAGAAAAAAAGGGGGGGGGGAATCATTATGAGCATCATGCTAAATATGGGTTGGTCCCTGTTACATGATGGGGCAATGTGTTAATTTGACCAATTCAATCTGTTACTGCAGGAAACAAACGGTGCAGAGCGACACCTTCGTCTGGTAGATGGAACACAGACTGATAAAGACGTGCAATCATAGAGGAGGTTCATCAGAGTACATGCAGTAGTACACACCCTTATATATATATATTTTTTTATATTTCACCAGGGTGGTTTGTTTTTGATGATTGTTCTGTAAAACATCGAAGAAGAAACGCGTCTGGTCTGGAGTGCGACCGGAGCTGGGCTCTCGACACACAGAGAGCAGGTTTCACCATCTGCAGCTCGAAGTTTCCATCCAGCACTGGAGGGAAAGGTGCAGCAGCACAGAAAGCTAGCACAGACGCAGAATGCTGAAGTACAACAGCAGACTGAGGAGGGGGGGATGCATGGTTAGCAATGCTTAGCAAGTACAGCAGGACATTTGTCAGCATGCACAACTTAATTCAACTTTAATCATCACTTTGCCTGGATAAAAGCGCCCATGTACAGCAAATGGTACAGAAGCCTGTGCTAGTTTGGACATAGACTATCATTGAACAATAATAAAAAAAAAAAAAAAACTAAACCAAAAAAACAAACAATGAGGGGTGGGGGAGGAGATAAAACAATTGTTAACAGATTTTCTATACATCAATCAGTTGGTTCTGAACATCAATAAATATCTTCTAAACCTGGGTGTATTTTTGTTTCGGGGAGGTTTTCTGGATTAGCCGTGATGGGGTTGGTTATGCTAGTGCCAAAACTGCAAAGAGAGAGAAAGGGGAGAGAGAGAGAGAGAAAAAAAATTATGTTGTTAAAGACTCAAAGTAAAGCAAATAAAATGAATGTCCAAGTTGTTCCGCAGTAAGAGGAGAAAAATGCTCACCACTAATAGCCTCCTGGGCAAAGTACTTAACATCCATGTCTGAGTCAGAGGCCAGTTTCTCCAGCACTGGCTTCACTTCTGTTTGAAGGGCACTGGAAGTAAACCCAGAAAATGTCAGTTTAATTCATCAAACCAGGTTCTCCACTTTAGAAGAACCCTGTTCTGGTCTGGGGAGAAAAAAAACAAACCACCACCAAACGTACTTGCTGTCCAGGACCGGTCCGATCTTCTGAAGTGACTTTGCTACGTTGAAACGGACGTTGGCCACCTGGTCGTTGGACATCTTGAGGACCACTGGGAGCATCTGCTTGGTGGTAATCTCCTGACCACAAGCCTCAGACAGAGCCTTACGAACCAAGTGGAGGGCGACAAGTTAGGATTTGAAAGAGAAACTAAAGTAGCCCCCCTGTATCCACGGTAAATGAAAAACTGGCGTTTGCTCACGTTGATGCAGAACAGCGTGGTCATCCTGTGGAGGTAGTTGGGGTCGTTGGCCATTCCCAGGACTTTGGGGACGATGGTGTTCTGGGCCCACTCGGCTCCGAACTTCTCAACAAGCTTGGTGAGGTTACTGGTGGCCGCTTCACGGATGGCGTACACTGAAAACAAACAAGTTAAAATTATGCCGATGACTGACTACACATGTTGGCTCTCTACAGGTTTTTACAGAGCCTGGCTGAGGCAGGCCAAACCTTGAGGCCTTTCAGGTTTACGCATCAGAGCTGGAAATGCACCAAAGGGTACAAAATGACCAGAATCGCACATTTTAGCTTAACCAGCTGGCCAGAGACACTAAAGTCCGATCTTTCTTCCAATGAATGGAGGCATCCATCGTACCCAACCACTGAGATGTAGTGAAGATGAAGCTAGCTCAAATCTGTTTTGATGGAAAAGGAAACCATGTTCTATAGAGATCTGTCAGCTGTGAACCACTGAAAGAAACGACACAAAGAAGACACTGAGCGCAACTTTCTTCTCTACAAAAATGGAACGGCGGCAGATTTTAGCGGTTGTAGGATTTCTCTTATATCTTTGGCAAAAGACCACGAGCCATTTCTCCTCCTAGTTCTAGACTCACCCTTTGTTTTGGTTGTACTCACCCAGCATGCCCTGCACTACTATTCGCTTCCTACTTTTGGAGCGGTCACCAATTCCCTTGGCATTCATATATGCATTTGAACTGAACCAGAGTTCACTTCAACTGAACTAGGTTTTTGGCGGACCAAAGTTCGCTTTTTTGATCACCGCTCAAATTGACACCTGCTCAAGCAAACCGGACATTCCAGCCGACAGACTAGAGTTTGATTAAAGCAGAATAAGCGGGGCTGGTGTGAATGCACTCTTGGACTGCTTGATGGTGGCTAGCTATAATATATATTTTTTTTATAAAGTCGATCATCTCGTATTTAAAGAAGTTGGTATTAGAAGCAAACTTTACAAGGTTTGAACACAAGACGGCTGAACATGTTGCAGCTGTGGGTGAGGTCACTCAGTTCGATGCTTTTGAGATCAGCCTTTGACCTCATCGTCGTCTCTTCTGCCAAATACTTCATTGCTACTCGCAGCAAGACAGAGGAATACTGTGAACGTTGTAAATCGCTGCTGCTGAAAAGACAGAATCGGCGAATTTTGTCATCAAGAAGTCAAAGCTCAACATGATACAAGCACCAATGCTTGATCAGTAATTTCTAATAGTAATCCTATTAATGTCAGTTAAAATAAGTTTATCAGTGACCAAAGATAAACTCAAAATTAGGAAAACTTGGGGGTTTCAAATATGTTTCAAACATTAACTTCTTGATCTCCTTAAGCATTCAGAAGTAATTTAGCTAAAAAACCAGAACCTGGATGATCACCCACCCAAAGAGCCAGCAAATATCTTCATGACATTTTAAAACAAACCACTTGTAAATGTCTCAGCTGTCCTTTAGCCCTTACGATTACGCAATAACCCCACGCAAGAAGAACGGAACAAAATAATGCACTGCCAGAGCGGGTTCAACGCGCCGCCGAGTCAATTTTAGAACAAAACGGCAAAAACAATCACGGCAGAAATAGGCCGTCTTAAAAATAAATACAAGGTGTTATCTTTTTAGTCGAGTGTGAATGAGAAGCTGTGCATTCAAGTCTGTACTCCTGTTCTTTGAAAGGCTTATGTAAGAGTGGCACAGCCCTAACCCGAGCCGTTCACACATAGAAACTCACACCAGCAGCATTCCAATGATGTAACCCAGCTGGCCCTTTGTCCTCAACGCCGAGTATCTGCCTCTCTAATTGGAAAACTCAGTGTCAAGAGAACACCGCATACACAGCGAACGCTTCGTGTTAGATATAGAAGTTCCAAGACTCAGCAGGGTGTGTTGTGCGGCGGCCCCTCCAGTGTTTCGAGTGCAGGCGGCTGCACCGCAGAACAGACATAACGAGCAGTGACGGGGGAGCCAACAGGGACACGACTGGGTTGTTGTTTGTTTTTTTGTTTGACTGCTTCTTTGTTGAGGTGTACCCCCATTTCATAACCACATGTTGCCATTTTATATCTAAAGTGTTGTGTAAGAGTGGACACTACAAATCAGCTTTTCTTTAGGGATTAAGATGACAAATTGCTGTGAAATTGCTCCAAACCAACTCATTGCACATTTTCTCCTCAGACTTCATATTACTCAATTATTCAAGTAATCTAATCTCTGTTTGGATAAGAAGGCTCTTATAAAACCTCTAATACCAGGACCCTTGATAAAAAAAAGAAGTATGAACAAGCAACACCCTGCTGACAGACAATAATCAGACATAATCTAATTTACCTAAGTAAACTTGAGCAGACTTGAAATAACTTGGTGTATAATCAATGGGTGGAAACTATTAATGACCCACATGCCAGAATTTATGATGCATCTGATTAACCTAAAATCAAGTTCAGCTGCCTTAGTAGAAATTTTCCAACATGTTCTTACTTGCATCCTTGAGTTTAAAGTCATCGTTTGCAAAAAAGGGTAAAAAAAAAAAAAAAAAAAGAACTTATTGTACCAAAGGCATCAGTCAGGAAAAGGCTGCAAACCAAAGTCCACACCATTACACATGCACATACTACGGCAGTGTATAGACCTTCATCAGAAGTTAAAGAAAAAACACATCAGTACCAGAAGCTGCGTGATTTTCAAAAACTATTTCAAAAGAACAAAATGGAAACTTGTCAGGAAAGAGGCCTGCGCTATTCCTGCCAACAACAACAACCCCCTGTATTGTCCACACACAGTAGTTGAGTTGCAAAACAGAATCCATTTCCTCCAAAGAAAACATGAAGGCCCTAGAAACCTGAAGCATCATTTATTTGGGTTTGATGAAACTGGACGTAAACATCTGGGCCACAATTCCAACAGGCTTGTTTGGCTCAAAAACAACACAGCAGGTCACCACAGAAACAGCATTCCCAGAGTTGGACACGATGGCGGAAACATCCTAGTCTGCAGCTACATTTATTTAGTTTTCCTGTAGGTGAGTGAAATCCGACACAACCAGGTGAGTTCTAGAAAGCATCCCAGCATTTATGCAAAACACCAGATAAAGCTACAGAATCGCCCCAGGAGATAAAACTGACGCTAAATCTGGGGCATCATGTGAAAAAGACTGTGGACAAAAGATTTACACAAAATTTGGTAGATATTGGTAGACTGGTGGTTTAATTATCAAGAGTCGTTAATAGATTCCTAATAATTTAAAGTTGAATTTTATTCAAAATATGATTTTACAAATGATCAGTTTGCCTACCCTAGTTGATAAAGGTTACTACGGATGTATTATTTTTTCCCTATAAAAGATTAGTTAATTTTATGTTGAAATGCAGAGCATAAATGTGAAACTAAATGTCAGAAAAAGCTTTTAAATGATGTATAATGTTATTGTTAAGTCAGAAAAATCTTGGATTTTAAGAGAACAAAAGCTTTTCTGTCAATGCATGCAGGAAGTATTAAAACATTATATTCTTTAGCGACATAACGTTGACAAAAACAGTTTCACAACTGCTGTCCCTCTAATACAATTCTTTTGTAGCTGCAGACAATAGCACAGTTACAGCTCCTTTACATGTACAATAAAGGAAAGAGCTTCAAAGTGCCACATGTCATCCTTCCTCCGACTCGCTACTAACATTCCTCAGCTCCAAAGTTCACTGGTGTGCTAATCATATACTGTCTGTATGAAAACAGAAGGCCTGTCATGTAACCCAGCAGATATGAGCTGCATCTGCGTCAGAGAAACTCCAAAACTTCAAACGTCGCATTATGACGATTGTTCAGACTCCTGAGGAAATGTCTTAAAGCTGCCGAAGAGCCTTACCGTGATCAATGAGCCAGGCCATGCAAAGAGTGTTGAGCTTCTCATCAAAGAACTCCACCCCCTGAGGAGACGAGAGCGAGCAAAATGAGACCCGACTTTTATCAACACCTACTGCCAAATCTGGCTCCGCCAACATGTTTTGTTTACAAACTGCTAATATTTCCGTTCACACACAAGACCGTTCACATGATATTCGACCACGTGACTCACCAGCTGTCCTGCCAACAAAGGCATGTACTCGATGATGGCCAGGCGGACCCTCCACTTTGCGTCCTCGGCAAGCTCCACGATGGCCGGCAGCAGCGACTGGGACAGCTGGCGAATGCCAATCACCTCGTTCACACAGTCCAGGTTGGAGATGATGTTGAGACGGACCTCGGGGCACTGAAATGGAAAAGGAGACGGTAAAATGCGGAGCCCACTTTGAACTCTTACGCCTTCTTCCTCAAAATAATTGTGCAGACTTGCACCAAAGTGAACCTGATGGACAATAAATGACCAAACAAAACCTCCAAACTTCCAGTCATGGTGGTAAAATAAGAGAGAGAAGCACACCGGAGAAAACGTAGTGACAAACTTGAAGGTAGTTTGTGCTCAATGCTCAGGTTAGCACAGTTCTGATAAATCCACCTCCAACTGAAATTTGCAAGTCAAAGCCGTCAGTCTGGACTGCAATATAATAAGACAGTGATGGTTGGTGCTTTGAGGAAAATGGGCCATCTTTAAATAGGATTAATATGAGCGGAAGCCCTCCAAAACATTTACATGTCCTTGTGAGCAAACTCTTCGCCAATTTCAATATGCAAAACCGTTTTCAAATCGGTGGGATCATTTGAGAGAACGTGAGCTGGAGTTTTTGTTCTGGATTATTCATTTAAACAAAACAACATTTTTTAACTCGGCCTCGGCTGCTGCAAAACAAATATATACTCACTGGAGAGTGAAAAGTACTTTGTTCGACAGTGAACAAACATCTTTAAAGTCAAACACTGGAACACAAACAACAGCAGATGCTCAGCTGAGTTTCACTGAAATTACTTTTCTTTGTTTTTTTTTTTTTAAATGTTTCAAATCTTTACTGTCAAACGCATTAAGCGGGAGACTTTCTGATTAAACTTTATCCAGATTTTCCTAGTATTCCCCTCCCCTCTTAGACACGGCGAGTCCCCAATTAGAAGGTCTCAGTTTGGCTGCCAACCACATGAATCATCCTCCTACCCATCCAGGCGGCAGTCAGGTACGTCTGGTGGTTTTGCCTAGGCAGATTACTTTAGAAATACACAAATGATGCCTCAAATTTAAACATATCGTGCTAAAAGCTTCACCAACTCCAAAAACCTGAGCCAGATATAGAAGAAAGAAAGAAAAAAAACAACAACAAAGCAGCAATAACCAAACCAAAAACCTGGTGCTCATGATTTTAAGTGTCAAATTTTGGTCACCTCGTCTTTCAGCTGAGTCAGGAAGAGAGGCAGTAAGTGCTCTATTGTGTTGTCCTTGCCCAGAATGGTGGAAAGACCCATAATGACAGAGGCCAGAGCAGACTTCACGTGCTGGTTGGTGTCTGAAACCAGTTCCTGGTCAGGGACAGGACACACAGGAGACAAAGATCAGAACAAACAGGAAACAATCAACTCCATTGCTATGAATCAGACTAAAGAAAGAAGGAAAAAAAAACAGTCACCAAAAAAGGAACTGCTATACGAGATATTTTATAATAATAGCATAAAGAAACCGTTTCCAGGAATGAGTGTTGAATGTTCAGGTAATACAGGCTTGAGCTGGCATTCATTTATAGTTTTCTGAGAAAACGTATGAGTGTGTTGCCACCCGTTCAGCTTCACTGTTGAGATGTTGACAAGATAAACAGAGCAGGTGTTTGCCTTTCGTGATTTAGATTTTGTTTTATACCAAAATTCATCTCTACAATCTGATAATTTTATTGTAGCTGCTTTCAATAAACTTTATCGAGTTTTAGAGTCGTAGAAATGATAAATGACGTATGACTTTCTTTAAAAAGACTAAAAAAAAAGCAATAGTGCCATCTACTGGTCAAATTATGAAATTGAGAAGTACATATTCAGCGTCTTCCCCACCACGTCTCACTTAACTCTACAAATAAAATGATAGTATTTTAGTAATTAAAAATTCTGCTTCATTTAGAGTTTGCAATCACCTTTAAAATACTGTGACTCTTGAAAATGATGCCTTGTACTTTCCTGGAATATTCATGTAATTCATTAAGAGGCCAATAGCCAAATAATATAAACACATTTTTAATACAAAGAGCTTAAAATCTACCTTAAAATTTATAAACTATATTTTGAATATGGTGTGTGAGAAATAATAGCAGCTCACAGCCAACCGAATCATCATCATCAAAAAAAAAAAAAATAAATCTCTAGTTATTTCCAACATCTTGTCATTTCAGGTGCACCATAGGACAATTATGAAGTTGCTGTAAAAATAAGTAAAAACTACATTACTCTAAGAGACAGATATTACTGAGACCTAAAGTCAAAAATTAACCAGACAATATGAACTTTGTTCTCCAGCTCCAAGTAAAACCAGACCTGAGTCTGATTGGTTGCTTCAGAGGTGAAGATTAACATTATTTTGTCTTATAAAGAGAATTGTGGAAAAAGATGTTTATCAAGTTAACTGGTCGTCTGATCTACAGAGAACTGAAGAATATTACAGAAAGTCGTGTTGTGTTTGGATCCAGCTTGAAAAGGCAGGAAACTGCCTAATGACCAGGTGATATTTACACACTGCTGAAATTAAATTAGTACCTCAACATTAGAAATTATATTTAATAACCAGGATGAAATTGGGATGCATGTAATTAAATAAGAATCTGTGTGGAAAATTGGATAAATCTGATAATACATCAGTTCGTCTTTAGTGCTTTGAGAATCAGCACTAAATAAGTAAACTCAACAGAAGTGGATTACATTAACCAAACACTAGGTAGTACATAAAGCCAGCTAACAAGTCAACTGGGTTAAGCCTTTGTCTTAAATGTGGAAATAAATACTGCCAGACAACAACTTAATGACTTCCTGAGAAGATTTGTAACTGTATATACTCTGAGGAGTAATACAAGTGGCAATCAAGGACAGTCAACATTCTCAGTTCAGCAATTCACTGCCGTCAACTACTAGTTGTAGTCTCTTCATCTAATGGTAGCTCCTGGATGAAAGACCAAATGCTTTAGCTTTATTGAATTTTAAAGCTTCACCTTGTCATCATTATTGTTTTTTCATATTCCTTGATAAATAATAACTTTATTAGTTAGCACCAGTTTGACCTATTTAAATCACTGGATAAAACGAGCATGGCACTTTCAGGATGCAATACATCACAAATCCCATTAATAAGTGAAATCCAATCAAATTATTAGGTCAGCAGAGATTCATCCAACTAAACCTGGGTGGGTTTACTTTCATGAGGTGGAAAAATGCTCACTATAAAAAATAAGACCAGCCAGAACAGAAATACAAAACAGAGAAAATGTGTTAATTTCACCACAGTCTTAACATATATACCAATACATAGCAATCAAATACTATTTTTAGCAAAGACAGACAAGTCCACTTTGGAAAAAACATGAAGTTACTGTGAGAGCATCACATGTCTACATAAAAGCCTTAAGGAAGACAGATGGATAAACCTCATCAGCAGCTAAACTCGCGCTCCAGCACTCACAGCAAAGTGTTTTTTGTGACGGTTGGAGCTGAATCCACAGAAACGCAAAATGAGAAAAACAGAAAGTTATCTCCTTACCTTGACACAGGGCAGAATGTGACTCATGATGATCTGCTCACGATTATCTTCTGGAAGATTCTCACAGAACTCTGCACAACAAAACAAATTAAGAATGCAGGACAGGACGCTGAAATAGTTCAGACCAATTTAACAGCCATTTCACCTTTAACTTTGTTGGCAGCGGCAGCGCGGACCTCAGCCTCACAGTCCTTCAGGAGGTTCTGGAAAGCTGGGACCAGGTCGTTCTTTGTGATCTCTGGGCCTACAGCTTTTTGCAGCTGCATTGGAAGGGGGGAAAAAAAACCCATCTTTAATAACCAACATATTTATTTTTAGAATAATTATTCCAGATTAAATTTACAAAAAGCAGATACAACAATGCATGATTACAACAGCATTCAGTTGGTAAAAAAGAACAACAAACAAACGTATTCTTGGAGGATGGCGACACATGCAGCATCCTAAGATTTCAGGTTTTTTTTTTAAAAATTGCATTCATAACTTTTGCTTCAATAAAAAATTTCATATATATATATTATATATATATATATATAAAATCACTAATGTTCAGTTATAAGCCTCTCAATGTGAGAAATGAGGAAGAAGAAGAAGGAAAAAAAAGGCTACGCCCATATTTTTGTGCAAGTTTGTACCTGCACTTCCAACTTAGGAAACTGACTAAACAGAACTTTGATCTCAGTTCAAAACATGTTTGCGATCTGTCGGGTTTTATCGATTTATAAAACAGAAATAGCCTCCATTTATCTAGAGTTGTGGTGGTGAGAACAGCAGCATGAGAAGACTCCATTTACACATGAGGGCACTTATGAATAGATTTTGGGTCGCTAATTTTAAAGCACACTGACGTTTCACTGACTAGCTGTTCAATTTGATGTTTTTGGATTTTTCAGATTGAGGGACATAAAAACAGTTTTATTCAAAGAAACTTTTGCGTTAGGTTGTAGAGTTTAATATGTGATACTGGGGGAAAACATCAGAAAAAACTGCATGCGAACTCCCACTCTGAAGAGCTGTCATAGCTGCAAAATGACCTAAATTGAAATAACAGATTATTTTTGCTGCCACTATTTAAATGAATGAACTCAGAAGAAACATGCATTTTTGTTCACAATATATACATAGAAATAATTTGGAATATTGTAAAAATTCCAGCAAAATTCTGCCAATAATCTGCTTTACTGAGGAGAGCAGACAATGGTCATTGTTTTACTCGATCACAGAAATATAAAATATGGACAATCAGTGCAATAGAACAAATAAACACACTTAAAACAGAACAATAGTGAAAGATGCCTTTAATTTACCTCAGAGAATTTATCTGCCACCATGTAGCGAACCCGCCAGGATTTGTCTTCGGCAGCTTGACGCAGCGTTGGCATCACCAGAGTCTCTAGGTCCTCCTGAGGCAGGAGAGTGGCGATGCTGACACACGCCTCCACTGCAAGCAGCCGAACCGAGTCCTAATGGGGAGACAATAAGGTCAGCTTGGTCATTTAGCAAAGTACGCAAACAGAACCGTGAATGCTGCTCACGAAACTAATAAAAAGCAAACTTGCTCATACCTGCTCATCAGACGCCAGAGCAGTGAAAAGAGGAATAATGTCGGTTTTTACATATTCCAGTTCCAGAACTTTGGCAAACTCCCCGAGTTTAGATGCTGCAGCGCGACGCACCATCGGCGTGTCATCGGAGCACAAGGTGCGAAAATGCCTGGTGATAAACACAACACTTTGTTTAACAGCAATCCTTACAACACACCCAAGCACAGAGCTCTGTAAGAGACTGTGCAGTATGAATCACACTGAAAACAACGGAGCGCCTCAAACTAAAGAATGGGTTAGCTCTCTTAAGTCGTTACTTACTGACGAATCTCGGCCTTGACCGTGCTGGAGACACGAGGATAACACACGCTAAAGAGGCCGCAAGCTGACGTGCGAGAGGTGAACCAGTCACCGCTGGCCAGCCGCTTCACCAAAGGCTCAAAGTGAACTTCCAGGTCAACTGGAGAGTGCTCCTGTGAGATCTTCCGCAGGGATTCCACAGCTTTGTCTCTGACTACCGTCTCTTCGACTGTAGCGAGGCTTTCCAGAGGGGGCTGCGCATCAAAAACAGATTGAGGTTAGAGGAGGGCAGGCCTCTGTGTCAGACTTTAACAAAACAAAAAAAAAACAACAGTCATTGGCAGAAACATTTAAGCTGCAAAAGATTTTATAGACAAAAAGGTACATTTATACATTTAGAAGAATAATCCTTTATGGCCTCCCCAGTACACAATAACATTAAATCAAGTTTTGAAATATGATTCGCAGCATAATAAAGAGTTGCAATCCAGACATTTCTGTCAGGTTTTGGGGTTTGCAAGCTTTGGAGCATGATGTTTGCAACACAGGATGATTCATTCTTATGATTCTTTTTCACAATAACAGCAAAAATATTATCTGCTCTAATCCAAGGTAACCATTAACTGAGCAGCAACAAAGGACAGACAACTATGAAATAAGGTCTTCTTATTATGAAGAAGAATGGCAGGTCTATATTGAAATAGATTGAAGGGTGTGTATTTTTTTAAACTGAGATGCAACAAGCAACCAGACAAAGATACAGACTTTTTCTTTAACAGGACAAACAATGACAAATATGGTCTCTTTTTTTTTACTATTATTAAATTAATCAAAATTAAGAACTTCCATTTTCAGTCCATTATTCACACCAACCAATGGCTTCCCTGCTCTTTTTCTAAGTTCAAATATATAGAACAAGATTAGGGACAATTGTAAATCCTTATTCTTTATTGGACTCAAATCTAAAATGACTTTATTCATACTCTGTAATTTTTTGGAAGAAAAACAGACTTTTTAGGAAATAATATATATATATATATATATATATATATATATTATGAGTTGGTTTAAATTGACAAATTTGCTTTCCAATTAACTATTTGGACCAGTCTAACAGAAATCCTCCCTACTTCAAGATAAGAGGGAACTGACTTCTCTCTACTGTATTTTCAAATCAGAACAGCTGCATTTCACAAGCCACTTCGAAATAAAGTTTTGTGTCATCTTAACAGATCTAAACGTACCAGGAGACAGTGGACATACTCTGGTCCTCCCACCAACATAGTGAAATTGCCAAGCTGCTCTGCCAATGCCAAAAGCACCTCATCTTCATCATAGATGGTGTCTGGAAGATGGTAGAATGGTTAAGTGAGAAAACAACAAAGACGACACAATAACCTTTTAATTTATTAACAAGCTTCTGAACGTTACCTGTAAGGAAGGGAAGGAGTTCAGTGCGAGTCCTTTCTACGCCAAGAGCGAGAGCAATAGTAGACAGCTTCTTGATGCTGTTCAGTCGTAACTGTGGAAAAAAAAAAAAAAAATAAAACAAATAAAACAGGAGATCGATTAATAATGGGTTCACAACTATTGGAGTATAAATCCCTTCTCTTCAAAATCATCATAGAAAACGACAGAAGTGCATTACTGTTTATGTTGATTCGATGCATCTTCATGACTGGAGATAATTAGCTAAAACAAATCATCGTTCAAATCATCAATAAAAGACAAGTCGAACACTAAAAATGCGGCACTTAAAATAACCCGGCTGTAAACAGAGACTGAGAATGCTACCTGTTATGTCAGTCATTTGGTACAAGATGCTAACGATGCAATAATGCTAGCAGTGAATTCAATGACCTGCTTCGGGTTTTCAAACCATTGCAACAAAACAAGTAACTATATTTATAAATCTTAACGCCCACTAAGGGAGACCGACGTTAATAGTTTCTCTAGAAGAACAAATCTAGCCTCAGCTACTAACAAAAACAAGATTGTCCGGCCAGGGTACGCCCGGCAGAAAATTCCAGACAGGCCTCAACTGGGACGATAGTTAGCATATTTGCTAACAAGCTAGCCAGGAATATGGGGCCCGCCTTAAAAGAGCGTTATTTTTACTTTACACAATACGAACAATTGATTTCGTCAATTAATAATACAACCTGGACGTCTTCATTTCGAAGCTCATCAATAAGGACGGCGATAGGGTAAAGAGAGTCGTCTCCATCAGCTCCTGCCATTTTGGATACTATTGCAGTTATCGAATGGCGCTGCTGTTCAGGGCGGCACTACGGGGTTTCTGCGCAAGAACAACCGCTGCAAGGAGCTGCCTCCTCCGTCTCTGTTGTTATGATGCCTTCAAGGAACCACTGAGAAACGGCATTATTTAAAACCAGCCATTCAGAATCCAAGTAAATACATTTGAATGGGTAATTTGATTAAAAACGCAAACAAAGAAGAAAAAACACATGAGTCACAAGTGAGTGAAAACGTACTGGTGGTAGAGTTTATTTTTGATTAATTTTCAAGAAAATAGCGAGACGAGAAGAAAAACTAACCATGATATGTGGTTCTAAGTTAACTTGACTGGTTTAACAGAATGTTTAATAGCTTACCATTGAAATAATTTAATGCTCATATTGTTACAAAAATACAAAGGAGTTGGAGTCTAACAGTCATTAACAAGAAAAATGAAACGTTCTCTTCTACCAAATCATGGTATTTTAAATGGAGTGAAATTATGTTTGATTTAATTAGTCCCAATCAAATAGACCTACATAGTATGAAGGCTACATTTCAAGTAACTGGAATGATAATTTTATGTAATTATACTTTATTGTATTGTATGGGGAAAATATGTCCATACTTCCATTAGATGCCTTCATCAAACTGCTATTGCACAAAAAACTGTACTGATTTAGTTTACAAATCTGAAGCTTAATTTATTAAAAATGACTTTTTTTCTCAAATAATTGCACAAGGAAAAAGAATGGGATGCAATGTATTAATTATCTAAGTACGAGAAGGAACATTTAAAAAGACAAAAAAAAATAATAATTTTCGGAAATGACTCAGAAGTTAATCTGTCTTTTACTTTGAAACAAGATCAACCGGATATTTCGTATTAACGTTGTTGCAGAGGTGTCAAGATGGCGTCCCAGCAGCAGCAAGCTGTTGGTCAAATTTCTCAAGCCAGTTTACAACAAACTGCATCAATGCAGCAGCAACAACAACAACAGCAGCAGCAGCAGCAGCAGCAGCAGCAACAGCTCAGTCAACAGCAAGACTTTGATCCAGTTCATCGATTTAAGATGCTTATTCCGCAGCTGAAGGAGAGTTTACAGGTAATTACCCCGCTATAATCGAGCAAAGAACTAGACAATGGATATTGTTGATACTAATCTGTCTGCTTTAATTTAAAATAGAATCTGATGAAGGTTGCGGCATTGAATTTGAGTCATAACACTTCAATCGACAACGGCGTGTAAGTTCAGTGTCAGTACTGTTTTTTACTGAGGTCCGTTTTGACCTCAGTAAGTTAGCTCTTGTCTTCTGTAACGTGTTTCTTGTTTCTGTCTGTTCAGTAAAAGCAGCGACACTTCTGTTCAGCGTTTTGATAAAAGCTTAGAGGAGTTTTACGCCCTCTGCGACCAAGTGGAACTGTGTTTGGTAAGCATGGACCAGTTTCTATTATATTTTCTGCATCACTTGGACATTTCTCCTCCCACATTTGTCAAAATACAGCCAAAACTGAATATTTATAAAGCTACTGTACAATTGACACCAATTTCTCATCATATGTTGATAAAATCGCATCCAGTCCACATATGTAAAGAAGTCAAATCATCTATAAATTTATGTATAATAATTGAAAGGACACTGGAGAAACCTGGTGAGATTTTCGTGTCAGTTGAGTCTTTAGAAATATATTTACTTTGAAAATTGGTGATGTGTTTAAAGCTTTTTTCTTGATTTATTGAATTAGAACTTAAGGGCTTTAGTAATCAGGTGATGTTTATTTTGTACCAAATATAATATTGTAATTGGTAGCTTTTAATTTTCTAAGATTTATAACATTTTAACATTAATATTGTGTGTTTTTTACGACTTACAAACTCACATTTTCCCATTCTCTCTGTAGCGCCTGGCGTATGAGTGCCTCTCTCAGAGCATCGACAGCGCCAAGCATTCCCCCAATTTGGTCCCTACGGCCACAAAGCCGGACACGGTGCAGACGGAGTCCATGTCCTACGCTCAGTACCTCAGCATGATCAAGTCTCAGATCTCCTGTGCCAAAGATATCCACAATGCTTTGCTGGAGTGCGCCAAGAAGATCGCGGGGAAAGGACAGCCTCAAGGCATCATGTAGACTCGGACTGAATATCCTTATTCTATTTTTATTTTTTTATTTGTCATGACAAGAAGAGGCAAAGCCACAATTTCTCAGTTTTTCTGTTGTGGTTTGTAAATGCTGTGTAAATATTGCTGATAGTTATACTTTATGGTGACCAGCAGGAGGCGACAAAGTTTTCAAGAACTATTTTGTAACGTATTTGTATTGACGATTAAAACCTTTCTGCTCATGTTTTTTTAAATATTCAGTATGAACTGTAAAATATGCAGCTTTTGCATCTGTTAATGCAAAAGCTGAAAAAACCCAAGGAGCCGACAAATAAAAAAGGTCAAATGTTGAACTAATTAAATGGCTAAGCTATACATGGTTTAGTAACAAACTACACCGTGTAGGTATGCAGAAACAAATGTACAACTTCACAAAAAAGGTGGCAAATCCTTGACTTGTATGGAGCAAGTTTTTGAGTTGAACAAAAACTATCCATGTCCGAGGCACACGAGTGTCTTTGGTCTGCATGCTGCTGTGTTATGGTGCGATAATACAAGCATGTCAAAGTGGTGCATGGCCGGCCTGCAGCTGGCCAACACCTCAGCCACATCTGAGCTACTGACAAGTGCTGCCATCCAAAAATACTTCTCCGGGTCACCAGCATGCACCGAAAGTTCAAAGCATACTTGCGCACTCATAAACCTGATGTGCTGTTTTATTAAAGCTAAACTGTTGAGCAGATATCTGATATGGGGAAATGAGGAAGAAGAAAAGATAGGATCAGGTTCGTTCACACAACTTTATTTTCAGACATCCTGAACTGGCAGACTTCACTTTTAACACAAAACGTACAAGAAAAAAAAAAAAAAAACTTCATTCAGCGAGAGTAATCCCTGCGTTCGTCTACACTCCGCAATAAAGCACAAAGTTCAAAAAGTAAAAACAATATAAAAAGATTAAGGGCAAGTGTGTTTGTACAAAGATTTCAGTATTTAAAACAGACACTAAATAGAAACAGAACCGGATATATTCTATGTGCATTGCTATATTTTACAACAAAGCAAGTATGAACATTGTTACCTTTTTATAAGCTAAAAAGATCATGTCTACACGACGTGCAAAATTCTATTTTTCAGATTTCCTGACAAAAATGCTGGTGACGCAGCATAATGTGGTTTCATGGTGGGAACGATGTGTACGTGTTACATGTTCAAAGCTTGAGATATTGCTTTATAACCTCATCCTTTTTTAAACTTCTCCTCAGCTTTATCCCTGACTTGCTGTTCCTTTCGTCTTCGTGATGCTGCTTGCTCACTAATGCTCTCTAACAAACCTCATTGGCCTTCATAGAACATCTCCATTCATACTAAGATTAAATCATACACAGGTGGAGTCTTTTTTTTTTTTTTACTAATGAGGTGAACCCTGAAGACGATTGGTTACGCTGGATTTCCTTCAGGGTTGTCAACGTAATCATGACACAATTATGTAATACTTTGTGTTGGCTTATATTAAATCCCAATATTTGGGATTTCATTGAAGTTAATGTGATAGAAGTTTGTGATTGTAATGTGAAAAGACCTGGAAGGGTTTCAATGGATAAGAATACTTCAGCTTTTACTTCCATCAGATCGTCTGTTGATTTATTTTGCTTTGTGGCTTGGAACTAAACAGGAACTCAAAGTACGGTACTCTGATCTGCTTAGTTAGCGCTCCTGTAGTCATATTACTGTTTCAGTTATACCTGAAAAGAAGCTCTATAGACTGACATCAAGTCTTTTAGAGGCTTGATAATTATTCATCAGTTTAAACCAGATGTGATGGAACAAGGAAGCATCTGTAACATACACTACGGTGTGTGCGTCAAAGAACAGATATGTGCGACATAACATTTTGTGTCCAGCTATAATAGATTCTTTCTCTGTTTCGTGTGTTGTGTGTTTCTGGGGTTCGGGGGGGGGGGCAAGGCACCACTTTGAACTGCGAGATGTGTAAGTGGCTTTAATTACACGCAAGCACAGAGGCATCAGTATTCGTACTCGTTGGTGTTGCCTGAGCCTTGACGTCCAGCCTTTCTCTTAAGATGACCTCTGGGAAAAAAAAAAAAATAGGCAAAACACTAAATAAGCACCAAAAGTAGTCACAATTTGATTAACCTCAACTCCTAAGAAGTTTGAACCGTTTGTCTGCTGTGTATCCAGCAGTCAAATGACGTGTTAATACTGACCTACGGGGATGCTCAGGACTACCAAGCTGACGCTGCATTGGGCCAGGCATGTGGACTGGTGACAGAAGCCTGGATACCTTCTGCTGCCATTCACTGTCAAAAGAGTCTGCTTCAGCTGCGGGCAGGGGGAGGTAATGTTAGAGTTACAGTCAGACTATCTTACAGGGCAGAGCTGCAAAACTTTCACATACATTCATCCATATTCACGAAATCCTGTTTAAACTCTTTCTCTCCAGTTTGCCTGTTGTGTCTCTTCTCAACAACATGCCGTCTGTCCTTGATTTGGTGTCCAATTTTCATCTTCTCCAGACCGCTTTCGGAGTCTTTAACAGCTTGACGCGTCTCCTTTATCTGGGAGAGACAGCAGCGTTAGAGCTGTTAGATTCATAATCTTTAAACAACATGTTCATTCATGTATTAAGAGTTTAGTGAATCTATGAGATTGTTTTATGTTGATAATAAATTCGTGCAAGATTGTGCTAAGAAATCGCCTAGTCACTGAAATCGAACTATTGTTGGCTTAACTGGGCCTGAACATCACAGGCGATCCCGAGCATCCTCTTCTTTAGGATGTAATACAAAAACAAAATGACTTCAGTCAGAGGCTTCTTCAGAGACACTGTAATACACACCACTATAGGAGATCCTCCATCACCCTCTACTAACAGCTCTTTGAAGAAACTTGGGTAGTTTATGCTACAATATTTATTTTCCTTTTGAGATTAACGAAGTACTTTTGCACTAAATTGACTTGAAATGTCAGCCATGTAAGCTTTTCACATTTCCATCACACACAGTGTGACATCTCCTCTAGTCTTAACATAAATAACTAATGAGAGCTTGTGACAGGAAGGCTGTTAAATAATACTTTAACACCAATAACTGGAGCTTTTAAACAGGAGCTGGAATTGGTTAAAATCAATTATTTAACAACAAAAAACAGAGATCTGAAATTATAGCTAAAAAGAAGGTCATTGCGCCAATAATAACATCACAAATGTTTCTATTTAGAGAGTTTAACTTCAACTTTAGTTCATATTTTCTACAGACAGATTTATTTTTAGCATCTCTAGACATAAAGCAGGATTCTTCACCACTCCTGTACTAGAACACTTACTCCTCCCGGGGCGCAGTGAGTCGACGTAGTCGCCTGGAAGACCTTTGGAGGCTCATCTCCAACTTTTGAAAATGACATTACCGATGATGACCTGAATGAGTGGGCGTTTGCAGCTGGTGGCACGTCCTCCAAAAAAACAACAACCCACAAGCACAGAGCGTAACATAAGACAGCTTTCACTTAAAAATAGATTTTATTGCTACTTATTTAGCACCATCTATAGGAATAAAAGAAAGCGTGTTTATTAGTGAACTCACAAAGCCTCTTCTCATTTCTTCCATGCTTGTTCTCATGTTGGACATCATGTTGTCAAACATGCTGGCATGGTTCTGCATCATGTCCTGCTCAGACATAAAAGGAAATCACGATGAAAAGTCACCTTAAAAGCTGTACACTATTCTTGATGGTCACTTCACATTAACAAACAGCTGCATCATGTAGGTAGAAAAAACCCAAAACAACAACAACATGCATTTACATGCATAAATAATTATTTTATGTGAACCATTTTGCAAACTATAACCACAATAATAGTGAGCAAATAATCCAAAACAAGGAAACAAAAGAAGTCACTGAACTCTCACAAACTGATTATTGTTCCTGCCAAACACTGAAAGAAAGTCAGTTCTTTGATAACCTGACCAGGCTTTTAATAATCATTAAAGTTTGTTAATTATCGCTAAAGCCAGGCACCAACCTTATGTTCTAAATAAAAGTGTACCAAACCCCATGACACTAATTGAATACATCCAAATGAGACAGGAATATCTCAAAAGACAATAAAATAAGTATCTGTTTAAGATATTTGGCACATTTAGGTTTATCGCAAAGTAAGGAAGCACTTCAGTGATTACTCCTCACTTTGATTACTGTTTTTTATTTATTGCTTGTTGTCCTATATTCATAGAATGACAGTACTGGTACACTAATAATGCATCCTAAATAATGAAAATTACTTGCAACTAGTATTCAAGCAAAACCCACTTGTTTGCTGGATAATGCTAAAATGCAACGAATGCAGTCAGCTGCGGTTAGAGCATGCAGTCGGTCAGGTGAGTTTCTCTTTGCACGCACAGACCCGACTCACCGTGCTGCCGGTGCTGCCAAAAGGCAACAATGACTGGCTCATGTCCTGAAGATTCAAACGATATCATTTTAGCATCTGAATAGCTGCATGTTACAAAGACATGCTAAGACACGGGGGTCTTCTATTTAAATCAACAAGTCTTGAAAAAGCACACATATTCATATTTCTTGTACTTGTCTGCATTCTAACACGTCAAAACTGATTAACACAAAACAGCACCTAATTGTGAAGTGGAAGGAAATATAGCATAGTTTTCAAATAAAAGCGTCTGTTGAAAAAAGTGGTGTCTGTTTGTATCATAGAACCAATTTTTACTAAAACTACAGCTCTGTTTCTCGGGTTTGTTTCATATCAGGGCTACGTGTGTAGACCAAAACCTTTGCCTTTTCTCCTTTATAAAATGACACAAGTTTAGTCAGAGTGAATAAAAAAACATCTGTAGATTATTTTCTATTTTAAAAAAAAAAATTTAATTAAAATTTATTGTATTTACTGTGACGATAAAAGTGACCTGTAAAAATGATCTAAAAACACCATCATCAATAAGAAAGCTAAGTTGCCCAAATTTTAAAACATATGAATGTAAATATCAATATATTGATCTAATGTTGTTACGGAACCAACATTGGAGGAAAAATACATTGCAATCAATAAAAGCAGAAATCCCATCCACACCAAGTTTTTGAGGTTAATAGACTTCCTTAACTAGAGTCTATTGTGGTTACAATAAATTATTTACATGGTCATTCCCCTCCCCCCATCAAAACAATAAATAGTTGTCAGCAGAAAAAAAACAAAAAAAACATGTTTCTTGAAGTTGATCCCAGTAAGTGACTGGGTTTTCTTCCACTACTTGAAACAAACCCACACAGCAAAGATTTTTTATTTTTATGTTTTTAAAAGGCGGCAAACTTTTTTTTAGCTGGAAACTCTTCGACGATGATAAAAATGGAGCAGCCTCCCACGTCCTGAGTTTGAGCTCTGCCAACCAAGACCACAGGTGTTTTGTGACCGCACGGTCTTGACCAAACATCTCAACAGCCATCGCTATGTGTGTGTGGGGATTTTCTGGGGTTGCGATGTGCAGGGTCATCGTGTGTAATCAGTGGGGTGTTGAATGACTTGTGTTCCATGTGTAATTAGGTTGCATCGCCAGAGATTAGAGTGGGTTTAACACTGAAAGTGAGCCTCATTCTAGGAAGGCTGTAGTGGGCCGGGCTGGTCCAGTCAGGACATGACTCCCCCCGAGGTTAAGGGGGGGTTGCAGAGTTCACGGCTGCACTCTCAGCTCTTTTCAAAAGGTCAAGCTGATGTAAAAACGCTCCCGAACTGCCAATTTTATCCCACCGTGGCATCTATGAACTAATAAATGTCAGTTGGATCGCAGTATGCAGTATATTTAGACAAGATATGAGGGAGAGAGAAAAAGAGAGAGAAAGAGAGAGAGAGAGAGAGTGCAAACAAAGTTAAACAGATACACTCATCCACACACTGGCAAAAATCTTAAGGTATTCTGAAATTTAAAAAAAAAAAAAATTATGTTTCTTTCACTATGATTTTGAATGGAAGCAACTGATCCAACACATTCAAATAAGAGATGAGAAAAGTAAGATGCACATAGTTTTCATAAATTCACTTTCATCACCTCCTCTACCCTGCAGTAGTAAGAACAAAAACTATTTGATTTAAGCATGTATATTGATCTAAAAAGTGTTTATTTGACAACTTAAATATTTTTTTCGCCTTTTATTCATTACACTTAAATGATTCAGATCATTAAACAAAATTTTAATTTCAGAGAAGATAAGCTGGGTAAATTAAGAGAAAAAAAGTTTTACATTTTTTTATTTCTTAGGGGACAAAAAGCAGTCCAGATAAACCAATCTATAGGTTTTCTGAAAATCTGTACCAGTTTTATGATGAATGTAATAAGAAAATTTTCACTTTTATCTTGCTATTTTAAGGAAAACTTTTCCAAATGTCTTGGGTATCATCAAGATGTTTCCTTACGAAGCATTTGATGGGCCTTTGAATACTTGTTGCAGTGGTTTCTCACCATGGATGCCATTTTTACCCAGTCTCTTTTCCCATTTTGAATAATGAACCCAGATCCTAATCGAGGTCAGCAGTGTTCCTTAATTCTTTTTCATCCTCCTCATTTGTTGAGTCGTTAATGTGCTTCTGGAGCAATTTTGGTGGATTGTTCATTCGCAACAATTTTACTGAGCTTATCTTTTCTGACATCAAAAAGATTTAAGTGTAACAAAGAAATGACAAGAACCGCAGACATTTTTTAAATCCGCAAATGTGACATCAAGCAAACACAACACTGTTTATCGTTATTATCAAGCCTTGGTAGACTACTTAAAATGAAAAGGCAAATACAGCTTATTTCAATAATCTAATACGGCATTAGTGTTGTTATTTACGATCACATTTGTAAACAGGTGCCTGGATGAATGGAGGCTGTGAATGGTAACCCAAACCAGACAGCGTAGGTGTTGGCAAAAGAGAGAAACGTGAGAACTCGGTGGTCGAGGAAGGTGGACGTTTCTTCCCACTGGGATTCTCATCACAGAAGCAAGTAGCGCAACCATCCAAACTTGTGTGAATATTGCGAGCTGGAACTGTGGGTTACTGTGCTTTGCAAGCATATTCTGGAGCCATATGTGTGTGTGTTCTTCGAATGTGTGCACATTTGTGCCCGTGATACTGGAGAACAGCTTGGGAGCGAGGTTGTCTGTCATCTAGCTGCTAATGCAGCAGCGATGCCAAGTTCTGCAAAACAGACGGACGAAAAGAGCAACAATGAGGGAATAGAGTGCCCATGACATCTGAACACAGAACACATGCCGCGTCAAAGCCAGCAATCTGAGCGCCGCGGCTTCAGGATTTCCACCGCTGCCGGTCTCAACTTCCTCTGACCGCGTGGGACATCAGAAAGCAGGATTTATTTTTTATTTTTTTTTAATATCAATAAACAGTGCATATCCTGGTTAATACAAGTTGGCTGCATGCATCTTCTCATATTTTATTATTCTATTGATCACTTCTAAGTACTGAGAGAGCACGCTGCTTGGGACTGAGGTCACACTTCTGATGTAAGCCATTATCAAGGATAAATATACCAGCTCTCATGGGAGACTTGGATTAAAGCAGGTGACTCCGGCTAAGTTTGACTCAGCGGATCAAATATACACCACTTCTCTGCATACAGTACATGTTCTTATTATTATTACAAGCCACAGAAATTAACACCGCAATGGTTAAGGAGCAAGTTGGGTGAAACGCCACAAATGAACCCAACCGTCTATGGGAAATTACAGAGGTAAATATTTTTTGGTGGGATTTTATGTGAAAGAACAACACAAAGTAGTGCCTAACTGTGAAATGAAAGGAAAAAGATACAAAGTTCAGAATTTTATATATATATATACATATATATATTTACCAATAAAATCAAACAAGTATAGCATGTAATCTGCTCCTTTTACAATTTTACACCCAAATAAAATATGCATGTAATTAAGAGGTTTGGACATTAGAGAACGACAAGCGTCCCGAACAGGAAGGAGCCCACCACGCAATTCAGCTGACTTTACAGCAGAGTCGGTTTATACGCAGGTTTTGCACTCCACAAGATATGGTTCATGAAGTGTAACAAGAAGAAAGTAATTGATGAAATGCCCACGTTAAAGTTCAGCAAAAGTCGTGAAGCCGTCAGAAGGTTCTATTGTTAGATGAGAACAAAGTGTAAGTTTATCCGGACGGTTATGGGCGGTTGGACCCGTAATCAGTGGGTCGCCGGTTCGATCCCTGTTCCGTCTGCCAAAACACTCCAGACCACCTTGCCTGTTTGTGCAGCTGTCAAAGGCAGCTGTGGCTCCTATCCAGTAGTTTACCATTGTATGTGTGTGTGTGTGTGTGTGTGTGTGTGTGTGTGTGTGAGAGAGAGAGTCGGTGAATGACTGAACGGTTGTGTTAACTGCACTGACTTGATAAAGTGCTACAGGCTATTTACCGCTGTCATAGAAAGAAAATGTGAAAGACACGCTTTCTAGAGAATATGTTTCGTAACCCAAAATACACATTCCTCATTGTGAAGCATGGTAGTGGCGGCATCATAGTGTTTTGGCATGCCATTCTTTAGAAGAGATAGAGAACCGGGCCAGGGTTCAGATTTATACAATAAAAAAATAAAGAAAAAACACTAAAGTTTGTAGCTATAGTGTGAAAGGTGCAAATCCCTTTGAACAGTGCTGTCAAATCTCACTGATTTCAACAAATGTTCAAATCCAGAGAAGTTGTTTTCAAAAAGAAATGCACGAAAATATCCAAGAGGTCTTTACAAGAAAGCAGTGTGTTAGTGGAACAATGTGCTATAAATAGGCCTTCTAACCATTGGGAGAGGCCAATGGGGTTGCCCTCCTACATAACCAGAGACAAACATGGCCAATCACCTCTGCAAGTGGAGTATCGGTTACAGTGGAAGTGGCCAGTTTTCGGAGCCTAACCTTAGTAAACACAGTGCTTCTTCAGGAGAAAGCACTGGACAGCTTACAGGACGACTGAAACACATAAATGGAGGTGTGTAACACAGGAGAGCAGCACACTGTCTAAATTTGAAGAGAGGTGTTCGTTTTGTTTTAAAATCTACGTTCTCACCCGACGCTCGTTTCTTCGATCAAAAGAAGGCCTCGGAAGTTCGGCCACGTCCCGTCCACGGTTTCTCCCGTCTGTGATGCGTGTGCTAAAGTGGGAACCAAATGGTTCGGAGAAACTGCGCATCATCCGCCTCATGTGCTCTCTATGAGCACGGAATGGATCCCTTAAGAAAGACAGAGTGAAAGAAAACACAAAAAAGGGCAGCTTAGCAATCACATAGACTTGTGAAGGATACATGATTTCCAAAGGTTTTTGCATAAAAGGTGCGACGTGTACATGTAAGCAAGCCCCTCTGACTAAATCATTTTTCAAAATCCCTTTTTGAGAGAGTTCAAGCTATGAGTATATCAGCTTTGCAGATCCAGAGCCTTACCAAGTTCTTCTTCACAAAAGTAAGACTGAGAGAAAAGCATCTTGAGAGAAAAGCATCTTGACACAGATTCTCAATTAGAAGCTACATCAACTTTTGATAGAAGATCATTCATAATTTTTTTCTAAACACCTCATGGAAGTTTGCTTTAACCGTTGAAACACTTCTGTGTTATTTGTATTTTTATCTTTCAGAACAAACTTCCATAATAAAAGAATGAATTCATTTTTTTGCAGTTATATATTAATTAAAACTCAGAGAAAATAAAAAGTTGTGGACTCTAGCCAAGAAACAGGCATTTTTACTCCCCACACAATGTCAACTTTACACATACAATGCATGAAAATATATTGAGGAAAAAATAATGCAATTATAACTATAACTGTATAACCTAGCCCTGCTTTAAACTTCTCTAAAACTTTATCCCTGACCTTGTAGGTGTCTTCCTTGAGCTTCATGATGCTGATTGTTTATTAATGATTTCTAAAAACCCCAGAGGCCTCCAGAGAACAGCTGGAAGGCAATCATATTTTAGGGATAACAGGTTGAATACATGTGCACGCCACACCTTTTTGATTTCAATAAAGAAAAACGAAAAGAAAGAAATTCACTAATGTGCTTTTTTGGAGATCTACTGAAAAAGAAAATAAAATACATTTAAATTTGTGGTTGTAACTTGAAGAAGTTTTAGGGTTGTGAATAGTAAGGAACTGCAATTTCACAAAACGACTCCTTTTTCCTCTCTCAACTCGGAGCTTACCGTAAATGAATTCTTTAATGAAAGCACCACCATGAAATAAGAAGCACCCCCTAAAATAAATTTAGCCAACCTTAACACTTGACTTAGAAGTCGGGTCAAGTGTGGCCACACTAACGCTCTGCAGGCCTCCACTCATGGAACATGTCAAAGTCGGTGCAGCCCGATGACAGCGTGAACACTCACTGAGACAAGAACAGAAAGTGTCTCTAAAAATGTTCAGAAACGTATTTTATTTAACTCTTCACTTAAATCTCTTAAAAACTTCACATAACTGAGTTTTTATTTGGTTTAAAAACGTTTTATCCTCAGCAGCTGTTGCTAGGTAACTTAAAATTAAACAACTTTTCCATACAAGCTCATGTCACTTTTTTTAGGATTAAATTGCGCATTTTATTACATTTCCTGACACTTAAAATTTGTTTACCCACTAGGCTGTTTAGATTTATAATAATGTCGGAAAATTCGAAATGTGTCCTCTTCAAGTCAAGGTAGAAAATTCTAACGTGTAAATTACTGCACAGTTTTAGGAACTTACGAAAAGAATGGGTCCTCATCGAACTCCTCCAGCATGCTGTTGTACATTTCCGCTGATTCCTACAGACGTAGATATTTCTTTGTTGTAGTTTCTGATAAGACTTCACGACCAACACTCACGTCCCTGCTTCGAAACTCAATAACAGCAGCTGATCCCGAGTGATTAGAACCAAAGTCACTCTGACACCGGCCACGTGATACAAGTCCGACGCTCCTATTGGCTGTTGTTTGGGCTCCATCCACGCGGTGTCTGTTGGAGTTGGCTGCTATGGCAACAGCACTCTAGAAATTTCTTATAAAACTCATGCGGCTTATCGCTCTACTGCACAGTACTACAAATGTACTTGTCCTTATCAGAATTTTGCACGCAGTTAATGTCACCCAAAGTTCAGACAATTTGTTTTAGGTAGATTTATTGTTATTTTTAAACTAAATTTTTCAAAAAGATTTTTATTTTATTTTATTTTATTTACAAGAAAGCACACCTAGTTCACACAAACGTGTAGAACATTTATTTTTTGCAAATGCAAGTATGTCATACAACCAAATTTAACGTGGGCTTAGGTATTGAGTTATGAAATGTGTCCTCTTCAAGTCAAGAGGACACATTGACTCTTCAAGTCAATGTGTCTTGACTTGAAGAGACAAGTCAAGACATAATTCCATTGAAATTATTTCATTGATTTCAATGAAATAATGAAATCATTATTTCATTTTGACACCAAGTGTCTGGAGACTATAATAACAACAGAATGTCCCAGACGCTGTGTATAGGTTTACCATCTGGAGGTTCCACAAATAGCTTCGTGGGTTGACTCACCTCCATGAATCTATCTCAACTAGCAACACAACACTGAGAAAACACAAACTTAAATCCCTCAGTAGTAAGCATGTGTAGAAGGAATAAAAATTCAAGGCAGAGTGAAGTGTTACTGTTAAGGTCAGAATATCCAGTCAGTCGTGCTAAACTTTTAACGATGCATGTACATTTCTTCTTCCAGGTTTAAGGAAGACTGTACAACATATAACTTTAGTGATTAAAAAAAAAAGAGGAAGGGAAGCTGGTTCGGATTTTCATAAACAACCAAGTTTAGTTGATCATAAACTAGAAGCTGGTTGATTACCTGCATCACTGGTGGATCCCAACCAAGAAAGAAGTATTTGTTCCAGACACCTTTAAGATTGACTAGAGTTTGTATGTATATATTTTTTATAGTCTGAGGAGGAACAGATTGAACTCCTACAAGGATGTCAGAACACTGAGTGGCGCTGGCACCATGTTGAGGGTTTGTTTCATTGTCAGTGGCACTGGTGGGGGGGAAATATTGTAGACCTTTAAATTCTTAAATGTAATCTTAAATCAGAAGCCACAGTTGAAATTGAGAAAGGATTGAAATTTCCAACAGGATGAGGAGCCCAAACACTCAAAAAAGCTGGGTTTGGAACAGATACACAGGAAAACATTAAGCTTCCCTGAAATTAATTTCATGGTTAAATTTTCCAGGGTAATTGTAATGCTGTATTTATTTGTACATATCTCAACAAATTCTGCTAAAAATGAAATTCTGATCCAAATTACTCTAGAATTAGAGACAATCCATAACAAATTCAAATGTTCATTTTTTTTAAAAAGCTGCATTACTACTCCACCCTGAACAACAATCCAAACAAATCATTAAAGGCATGTATAATTATGGTATTGCAGATGATTAGGAACTTCTGTCTGGAGCAGTAAATATACTTATTTAACTTTAGAAACTCAACAAGAGCCACAGTTTTTTTTTGTTAAGGAAAGAGTCGTTAGTAAATTTTATTACAATGTACCCAGTCACAATTAACTTTTTATTGAAAGATAAAACATAATGTGTCAAAGTTCACATCTATGTTAAAAAAAACAAACATCTAACAATAACAGAAATAACCAAATTAAAATAATCAACATCAGAAAGAAGCAAAACAAAAGTGAGGACAGGCATTGTTGTGATGTTCCAAAAGACGACACGGTGAGACTGAAAGTGAAGATCTGAACTAAAAACCACGCTGGGAACAAAAAGCTCTTGTTGGACGCTGTTGGTCTTCAGGCTACAGGACTTCCCATAAGTCGTTCTTGTCGCAGTGAATTCAATCTGCTCAGCCAGAGATCTTCAGCCGTCTCTTTGTCCATGAACAACTGCAGGCCAGCAGAGAGGAAAGGACACGGTAGGAAGATTAAAGAAAGAAACGGGACCAACACCCTGAGTGCACTCAGCTACAGGGACAGCCTGGGCAGTTGTACTTTTGCACAAGAGCCACATTTGCCCATCTCTGTTCACAAACGAGCACACACTCATACACTGACACAGATGAGCAGGGTGAAGTTTAGGGGCCCATCAACATAATCTGGAATAAAACTCGGAACTTGAACTGCAATATGAATATTTAATTATTCTGCTTTTTGCTTTGCTAATAAGTACATGTTTTTTTGTTTTATTTGATCAATTATATATCAGTGAGGGGATTAGTTGTTAAAGTATTATCGTTCACCATCACAATGTACCGACTGATACCAGAGTAATTCATAAAAAGGAAATATAGCTATATTAACTATCAGTTTATGTAATATAAGAGTTTACATGGAATTCGTTTTGCTCACTTTTTTCTCTCAAACTTCCCACAAATTAACCAGCAAATAACACCTTGCGTCATAATGTTCCACACAATAAACACTTGAAAATTACTACTAAAATTATATTTTATCCAAAATATAACAATCAGAGCAATACATTGTTACAGATAGTATTTTAAATGTAATAATGTGATCTATTATTTTAGCAGCAGTATAGAAAATTATGGCTTTTTAAATTATAAAATCTTTAGGATCTTTAGGCTAATATCATAATTTTGTGATATTTGTAACTTAATGGAATCTAACCTTGAGAATCCCTGCATTTGCTAATTAGCTTTCTGGACTAATTTCCACTCTCTATCACTCAAATTCCCAAATTTTTAGCTATGTCCTATAAAACAGACAAGAAGTCTCAAGATCTAAATGAAGATCTGCAATTATGCACCAATATGAAGGCTTAATATGGATTAAAAATTATATGGTCTGTGAAGAAAGTGAACTGATAATCCTAAATACATTTCTAACTGATATACTTATTTAACACACAATGTGTAAACAAATGAAATGTTTTACACATTAAGTCAATATCCACATCTTTCCCAGCACCACACCTTGTAGATAAAAACAACATAAATTACCTAAGAGACAGTTTTAATCCACTATAATATGATGTCATTTATTGCTGCTGTTAATAGTGTCTTGTGATGTAACACAATTGTATGTCTCACATAAAATAATTTGGTAATTCTAATTTCCAAATTTAGGCTTTTAATAAATTGTTAGCTTGCACTTTAATATAAAACACAAATATGCAGGTTTGAACATCAAGCGCTTTCAAAAACTTTGAAGACACCTAATTGAAATTCAAACATTTTCAGGGAAGTCAAGCACCCGTACGAACCTCGAGCGCCCTGAATACTGCGCCCTGTTTTTTGAGTGACGCCTACTCAGATCCGGCTGCGTGGAGTAAATTTCAGCACGTACCACCTCATCCATTCCTATAAGGCTAGAAAACGCCTGCTTACCACTTATATTCAGTACATTACTGGCAGCGATGGCACCGACTGTGAGGAGGCTTTAACGCTGCAGCTGCGAGCGTCTGACGGATGAAGGCCTCTGTTTATTAGGAAGTAACACAATGACTGGGGATGCAAAGCACCGAGGCACAGAGTGGGAAGATATCAGATTATTTCTATATCCACTGCGTGTGTTTATGCGAGGCTGAGAGATGACGTTGACATGCCGGCGATATGTACATTCTGTACATCTAGGTGTTGATACGTGTATTACTATGCAGATGGTCGAGCAGCAGCCCCCGCCGAGCGCGTCAATCCTTCATCTCCAACCTACGCCGCGTACAGCTGCACCGCGTGTTATCTCGTGTTAGACTCGGCACCAGTTCTTGTCTGTCGGCCCTGGGCTGGTGTCACGGTGCTAATGAGGCTGTGTGTGTGGGATGACAGTATCTGAACCGGGCTAATGGGACTCATCTGTTCTAATTGGAAGTGGAGCAGGAGCTGGAGCCGAGGCCGGGGCCTGCCTGGGGCATATTGCTACCATATATCAGCCTGTCTGACAGTGTATGTATGTGTGTGTGTGTGTGTGTGTGTGTGTGTTGGGCTGGGGGGCATGGTGCATCTCTGCGAGTGGGTTATCTGCATACATCAGGGCATAATTTCGTTTCCCCCAGTGGAGATAGATGACTGGGAAGCCCCAGGGAGCGTTATTGGAGTTTAAAGTTTTTTCCCCTCTCGTTTTTCATTTGCAATCAGAGAAGGAGGCCCGTAAAACCGGCAAGCTGCAGAGTCTCGCACGACGTGATGCAGTGGATAGGAACGTGCTGGAATCATGGGCGCCGTAAATAGTGGAGGTGTTAGTAGAAGCAGTGACACCTTTTAAAGGGAGGTGGCGGGGAGGGCTGGGATGTCACAAAGTTTGTCCAAATCACCATAAACTCAAAGTGTCACACTCATAAAAAAAAACAAGGCGGAAATAAAACCGTAAGGTGGAGGCGGAACTTCTTATCGAGGTTGTGGCGTTTTAGTGTTCTTTAAAAAGTCTATTCAATGAAACTGAGCGACAATTTGAGACGACGTTGGAGGAAACGGTTGGAGAAGATTTGGCTGGAGGAAACTTACACTGGGATGAGCGAGGGTGCCGCTGTCATCATAGACTATAGACATCGGGAGGGAGTAGTCCTGAGAGGGACCGCTCTCCGATTCCTGCTTCTTCTGAGCTGCAACAACCTGTGTTCACAGAAACACATGAAACATAAAGGAATAAACGAATCTCAGACTGCAAAGAGCATGCAAATATGACACAATATTAACAGAATTACAGCAAAAAAAAAAAAAAACGGTTAATTTTAAAATATCTCTAAAGTATGACTCGATTAATACATTCAATAAGATTATCATACAGACAGTTGCAAACTGTACATTTAAATATTTTTGTATGAGGTATTGAATTGCGGGGCGCAGCACTGAGACTTGGATCTTGCAATATGATCTTCGTCCAGCAGATGGCACACACATATTGACTGTTCAATTGTGAAAAACGGTAATAAAAGCCAAGCATTCTTGAAAGCTATTGTTAAATTTCCCTGGACTCATTTATCTTTCAATATAAAAACAGCTGTAAGTTATGTATTCTTTTTTTCTAAGTTATTTTTTTCTCTTTTATTTAGTTATTTTTAAAGTCCTTTTGTTTTTTGTGCTCAAACCTAGTTAGAAAAAAGAAAAAATCCCACTGAACATTAAATTTACAGTAATTCTTAAGGCACCTGTGGGTGTATTTTGACTCAATTCCTCAAGCACATCAATTTAATTTGTAATATCATGGAAAGAAAAACAGCAAAAAGAAAAATCAGAATGAGAATTGTGGATGTCCAAAACCCTGGTTCATTCTCAGGAATAATAAAGAGATAATTGATCAGTTCAGTTTATTAATAATTCACCATTTCACAACAGATGTCATCTTGAGGCACAAAATAATAATAAAAAAACTCATGTCGAATCACTCGCACATACAAGTTAATTGATCAAGTAACAGTTTAAAAGACAACTGTATCAACTGTTGAGGAAAATGTATAAAAACTTCTGAGTTTAAATACAGTTAAAACATAATCTAAAAATTATCTCTATGGTCTGGCATCTAAAAAAACAATATCGTTTTTGTAAGTCTATCTTTTTATACACTTTCTAAATATAGTTATATACCACCAATAAACATAATGCGCACACATGTATGTTTTGGCATTTTTTTAAAAATGGGAAAGACAAGAGAACATATCAATTAATAAAGCCATATCTTCTTAAAGCTTCACTTGTCAGAAAATGTCTAAAACGTCTACTCGCTTAAACCTGATTATACAGTTAGAAAAATCATTTAAAAAGTCTAAAAGAACCGAGTTTATTTACACCACTGCGATGATTAATTTGATAGAAATGTTTTAAAGATCTTAGCGGAGGGCGCTCTGCATCCCTCACGTTGCCATTTATAGAGCCGATAGGCAGAAAGATGGCTGTTAGAAATGTTCACATCCTGCAGAGTGGAAACGTTACCATATGTTACAATAAGCATCGTATTTGAATGGCTGGCGTGTCTTCACTGTTACATTTATTAAAAGACGAAATAACTACATTAACATTTCACCAAACCCATTACTGTTTTAAACACCCCCTAGTAGCAGCCCTGGAGCAGATGTTTACCCAGTTGGACGAATCTTTTTTAAAATTCATTTGGCAGGAAACAAAAAGTGAGCAGGATATGAAACACACTGACTAATAAGCATGGTGATGTGCCAAGTGTGAGGCAGAAAAAAAAACAACAAAAAACTACTCATCACATTCCTGGGGAACAATCTGCTGAATATACATTTTTAATAAATGCAGCTTGCTTGTTTTTCTTCTTTTTATTTATTTATTTAAAATGAGGGCTGTAGCTGACAGAAAGGGCTTCACTAATCTTTCATCAACTTATGATTGAAAAGGATTTACAGTGACTTCTAACGGCACTAATTAAAAAACAGTAAACAATGTGGATTACAGAGATTAAATAATTATTTCAACGGAATATTCTTTAAATCAATTTTAATTGCTGGTAAACGCCAGGTTATCGTTTTTAAATAACTCAGAGATGTATTGTGGTGTAGATGAAAAATGTTGAATTTGTAGTAATTATGGTGTTTTTTTTTTAATGGAGGGGAAATACGTAAAACATCGTTTAAGTTAAGAAAGGTTTTCAACTATAGACGAATGACCTGACTCTTAATTTAATCTGCAATTTTAAATATCTGATCTAAAATTAAGTGAGTGGATGTTATAACATTTCTTTGACTTGATTAGCTGTTTTGTTATAATTCATAAACATAAAAAAAAAAAAACTAACCTGGAAAAATACACAACTAAAGCAAAACTACAAAAGAAGTTTTGACACAATCTGTGAAAAATCCCCATTATAAATGTTTTTTTTTTTGTCAGATTTCATAATTTTTCCAGACTAGGACCTCTTCATTTAGAAATGTAAAACTTTGTTGGAAAAAGTTTTTATTGGATGAAAATTAGTTGACAAATTGATTAATCAGATTAATCAAGTAGACAGATTCATCTATAAAGTACTCCCGCGAACTTGGTGATTTGTGTCCTCATGTGCAAAATCTATATTATCTAAAAAAAATGTAATTGCAATGTATAAAAACAATCTGCAGGCTGTTCAGCGTTCTTTGTAGTGATGCAATACCTTTGTTTGTTTAGCTTAGCAGTCACAGCTGTTTACTGAGCCGATAACTGGGGTCACAAGTCTGTGTCACAATTGTTGTGTTGGTCAAGAACTGAAAATGTCTTAAAAACTAGCCTATGTTCCAAAAGAGTAGCTGTTGTCAAAACTTTATTTTGCATTTATCTCAAGAGTATTGATCAATAATTCAAACTTTAAATGGTCAGTGAGTTGTAAAAGAACTCACGGTACTTGCAAAATGATTTTTGATAAAAGTTGATGTAGAAAGCAACAGCGCAAAACATTTTAAAATCAAACCAACATCAAACTCAAAATTTAAGACTCCGTTTTTTTTCTGCCATAGAGGTGCATTGCACTAAATCAGTCCTCAAAAATGAATTTGTTCCAATCACTCAA
This sequence comes from Poecilia formosa, assembly GCF_000485575.1. NCBI lineage: Eukaryota > Metazoa > Chordata > Actinopteri > Cyprinodontiformes > Poeciliidae > Poecilia > Poecilia formosa. The sequence goes on along the minus strand of NW_006799970.1, from coordinate 578,418 downwards.
GTCAAAAAGCGATGCTGTGCTTATTTCTGATTTAAATACATAAATCTTATTTTATTGCCATGTTGTAGCCTACACAATCAAGGGGAAGATTGAAGACTTCATGGTTATCCAGGAGGTAGACCGGGACTCCTCTTAGAAAATGGTAGAGTCAAAAAGAGCCATTGCTAAAGAAGCTGGCTGTTCATATAGTGCTGTGTTTAAGCACATTAATGTAAGGTTCAGTGGAAGGAAAAAGGATGTTCGAAAAAAAGCACACAGGTAGTGAAAATAATAGTAACTTTTAGAAGACTGTGAACATTAATGCTGTCAAGATTTTTGGGGCGGATTTACAAAATGTGGATTCTGGCTGCAGTCGGTTAATATACAGAAATAACCAAGGAATGTGGACAACAACTGTGGCATGATCCTCGTGTGAAGTCACCCCTGAAGTATCTTATCTCTTCTAGGGAGAACAAAGATTGAACCACTGCAGATTAAAGTCAATTTTTTTCATTTCACTTAGAAATCAACGTACCAGAGTCAGGAGGACGAGCGGAGTTGATGACACCGGACGCAACTGCAGACCGCCAGTAAAGCAACCTCAATATTTTAGTAGAGCCACATTAATGCAGCAAGTCATGCAAAAGAAACCATGGCCAAGACTGTAGTGCATATACTGCTACAGTACGTGAGCATACTTTACAGTAGGACAACAGTCCTGTATTAAAATTAATAGGTCTTATGTAATATTCTAATGTTGGAAACTGGATTTTGGCTTCGGCTGTGAGTATTTGAAAGAAATAAATATTATAAATATTGTAGAATATTTTGAAAGGAATCCCTAGAAGGAAAAAAAATACTTTGTAATGACAAGATAACTTATAGAGACCTAATATGAAATTATTTTTCCATTTCATCCGGTAGATCTTGTAAGAATATTTGTTTTTGGACATGCTGTGTTGCGTGCAATTTCTGCAGCGGTCTAAATCTCTTGGCTCCCTTTGGCCACACGGGTCTTGACTTTTGTGGGTTTGCTGTCGCATGTTGTCACCTGTATTTTAAAAACAGCCATGAAGTCCAGACAAATCTAATTCCAGCTCTTTCAGAAGGCAGAAACATTTCAATAATGACCCCTGCATTTGGTCTGCCTCTGCGCAACCAGAAAGGCGAGGGGTGGGGGAGGAGGTGCAGGGAGACGCAGACGCGGGACGGCTGCCGCCTGCTGTGGCTTTTGTGTGGGGTGCTGCCGTCGTGGAGGAAAAAAAAGAAAAAAAAAAGAAAAAATGTCGATGAAACCTTCTCGGGTCGGGAGCAAACGGCATTGAATGGGAACGTTTGATTTGGTCTGGGCCGTCTCTAGACAGACGGCGCGGAGCGACGCGGAGGGGCGAAATTCAATAAGAAATGGAGCGAAAAAAGCTCAGAGAGTGAAGGGCCAGGGGAGAAAGAGGGACAGAACGCACCTTTGTGTCATCCCGGGAAGATTTGAAAGCCTGAGGAACAAAGGAATCGCTCTCGATGGCCTCGATGTCCTTTATCCTTCGCACTTGCTCCTCCAGAGAGGTTCCCTCTGAAAAACACGTTAAACAAGGGAAGCCATGAACAGAAACACACATACAGAGAAAGACACACGTGTTCTCCATCACACAGAGTGTGGACCACCTTCTGTCATGATCTGAAAACATTTGGATTTCCTCTAGACTGGCCTCTTCTTCCAGTATAATACTATTTGACACGTACAGTAAAAGAAATCTGATAATCCCCCCGATTTTAATCTTGTGCCTCCAAGAAAAATGTATTTATGCTTTTCCAAGGACACGGACTTCCACAAAAGGTAAAGAGGGGAAAAATACTAACAAGGTAATAGCCAGACAGTGAATTACACTCAGATAATGGCATTCTAAAATAATCAAAATATGAACACAAGCTCACTGCAGTGGAATTTCATTACAGGGAATAAATGTGATTAAGTTTTATTCAGTTCAGACCTCATGTATCAGAGAGTATACTTCTCCGGCTTGTCCAATTTCACAAAAACAGACACAAAGGGTTTCCAATAAATTACTCCTGGATATAAACACATCAGGATTTCTGCATATCAGATGACAAATCACTTCAGGAATCTAAAAGCAGTCTTTGTGAGCGTGGGAGGGCAAAAATAGGTGTGCCGAGGAAAGTTAGCGACAGGGGGGCTGGGGGGAAAGTCTGAATGCACTCATTATTTTCTGGCTGTCAATCTTTCCACTGATCAGTCAATATTCATCCCTCTCTTTCCCATCTATCCGTCCTCTCCTGCACTCTCCCATCTCGCTGTCTGTCAATCCAGCAGGCGTCCGTGTTTCTGAGCGGCACGGATGTAGGCTGCGTCAGTGACACAAATGGGAACATGCGTAAGAGAGTACGATATCAGAAAACTTAGATTTTGCTATGAAGGGTGAACCAGATTTTCACTGAGTGATTAATATACAGTGGGGCCGAGATGTAACTCTTTTTGGTCTGAATTAAGTCCTTATTTAAGTTCTAAATGTCTACATTGTAGGGATAAATACCTAAATACCTAAAGTACCTTGTATTTATACTCCTTGAACCCTTTTTACCATCAATACTGTGTAATTATAGCAAATGTATGTCTGGTGTATGACACTAGCAACTTTTACACATCTAAAACTAAATATGTTATGTAATGTATGTAATGAGCCAGTTCGATGCTATGAAGCTTACCGGAAACTGCTTGCACTGTAAACAACCATATGGAGAGCCAGAGATAAAATGTCTTAAACATTTGTGTTGCTCAGACTGTAATTTATTTTGGAAGTGTTTTCATTTCCAAGCATAATAAAGACTGAATGTCTTTGTTCACTTCTTCCACTGGCATTGCCACACCACAATCCTAACAGAGGAAGATTACAATTCAAAACCAAAGCAGAAAATCAATGTCCTTGTTCATAATTCCTTCTGCTGATTGGCCCGATTGGAAACCAGAGGAATCCAGCTCAACAGGAAAAAGTGAGATGAGGATTGAGCAGAATTTTGTAGGAAGGTAATGGCCAGGCTAGGTTTTACCCATTCTTCCTTGCAAAACAGCTCAAGCTCAGCTAGACCGAATAATTAGCAACTTTCAAGTATTGCAATTCTCATTTAGATTTACATCTAGATTATTCTAACATGAAATCACTTCAATCTAAAACATCCCATTGTAGCTCTGGCTGAATGCTTAGGATCATTGACCTGATGGATAGCAAAACTCTGTCGTAAGCTAACGTGTTCTCTTCCATGTTGTCTTGTTTTTAGTTTTATCCGTCTTTGCATTTTCTCTAACCAACGTTACTGTTCCTGCTGAAGAAAATAACCCCCACAGCATGCTACTCTCTGGTGGGCTCTGGGCTACTTCTCTGATTATTGTGTTCCATTGTCGGCTTGGTTCCAACATAACTGGATTTATGGATGTCATCAGCATAGAGATGATGTCCATGTATTGATAATTTGAACAGGTCCTTGTTGTACCCCACAGGGCAAGTCAGCTTGTCATATTGCATGTTAATTCTGGTGTTAAATGTCTCCCCAGCTTTATCCTTGACCTATCTGTGTGTTCATTGGTCTTCAGTAATGTTTTCTGACAAACCTCAGACCTCCAGAGAAACGGCTATGCTTAAACTGCACACAGGTAGTAGACTCAATTTAACCAACCAGCTGCCTTTTGGTAGTTAAACTGGATTCTTCTTAGAAGTGTCAGACTAAAGGGGACTAAAGACAAATATATGCAACACTATTCATATTTATACTTGAAAAACAACTTAAAGACCAAGTATCCAACCATGTATGTTTTCATTTTGCTTCACATGCTTGATGTTGGTCTATCACATGAAATCCCAACAAAATAATGTCCAGGTTTGCAGTTGTCGTGTGACAAAATGTGGAAAAACCTCTAAGGGGTGTGAATACTTTTACCAGCACACTCAAATACAGTGTGCATTTGGAGCTGATAAAAAGGATTTAATTCAATCCATTAGCAGCTATAGAAAGGGTGTCACAACACATCTTTACAGCCCCGGCGTTTAATGAATAAATGAATATTTGGTCCAGCCTTCACAGCAAAATGTCACCCTCTATCACGCACACACTTTATTAAGCTTCATAATAGCACTTCAACAACTCTGGTCTGATTTTAATGCGCCGCAGAATTGGACAACTGACTGACGAGTTGGATTAAGTCGTCCTATGTGACAGACTATCGGCTTGTCATCCAGCGCGGAGAGATGTGGCTCCAAAAATAGTCATTACCTTGACTGGGGCTTCTAGATGGGGAGCCTGAACACTGGCCCAATATCCTCCTGGAGGCTGTGGACTGTCCTTCACACCGCAAGCGTGTGTGTTTGTGTGCATGTTTGAATGGAAACTCACGCTTGTGACTAACCCACATTTAATTCAGCACAATTAATTCATTTTTTTCCCAATTACCTTCCCATCTCTGCTGTCCTTTGAGCATGAATGCCCTACATAAACAATACCCACACTTGTCGACACACACCCACACACACACAAACAAACCCACACACACACACATCTACCAGCATCTCGTTGGCGGATGCTTTCCGCGTTCAGAGCAGGAATCCATTAAGACCTCAGACTTTTTGACAAACACATTATTGGTAGATGAAATGACTTCCATATGCTGTTTGTCAGATGTCAGCGGGTAAAGATATGTATTTCACGAGAAAATCAAAAATAATGGACTTTGAGTGCGGGCCAAGTGAGCTCAGAGGCGGGCAAAAAAAAAAAAAAAAAATCAATACTCCAGCAGGGCGAGCGTACTCTGAAGCTCGAGGAGGTCAAAGTTGATATTTAATATTGACACATTATCTGGCAAATTAATTTAACAGGTCGACTCGATTGTCACCGCATTAGGAACGCTTCTCTGTCAGCGATGAGAGGAGGTTAGAGCGAAATCTGAGAGCAGGGAAGCAGTAGGGAAACAAAAGGAGGGGCAATTAAATGCACAGTAGCGGCTGGTTCATGCCGGAAATTTAACAACCTGGAGAAGGAATAAAGGTGAGAACAGCCTCATTATTAGCTATGAAGCTGTGGGTCAAAAAGTCCTTTCGTAATTGCATCCGTGCAAACGTGTTTACTCTGATTTATATATAAAAAAAACAGAGTCAAAAAAACTCTCTTGCCATCTCATTAATGGAATTAGTAAGATAGACAGGGGTGCTGATGAGTGGCTCAAAATCAATAGGCTATTGTCCTCCCTAAATAGCTGTTTGTCCACTTCATTGATTAAGACCCAAAGACGAGGAAGGGGAATCAAACCAGCCAATTGAAACTGATTTCAGATGGTCTCCTTTAGTCCTTGAAGGCAGGAGCGTTTCTCAGCAGTTACGCTGAGACGCCAAAAGAGGGGGCTGTTCCACAGCGCAATACGCACAGGACGGTCTGAAGCCTTTGGGCTGCAGCGGTGTTGTCTTTGTAAACTTGACTTTGCTCGAGAGTTTGTCAATCACGAGTAGCTGAGCTGAATATATTGCTGCTGCTGCTGATTAATTCCAGTAAGTGACTTCACCGACAAGCCAGCTGAATTACTGCAGACCTTGTTGTTGTTGTTGTTATGTGGAAAAGATGAACAAAAGAGGAACCAACTGCTTGTTTTATAAAGACATGTTTGTTAGTATTTAGGAAAGGGAACGTAAAGTCATTTAATGAACATATTCAATAAATAAGTTGTAAAAGTGTGCAAACTGTGTTCCTTAATTTATGATTGTAATGTAATTGATGTTTAGTTAAACAACACTGGGACTTGCTGAATGGTTTCTAAAATAAACCAGCTGAATCACAGCGCGTGGGATTCCTTAAAGGGCTCAAACATTTAAAGGCTTGTTTTAAATGTAATTTTCTTTGTGTTGCTTTTCTGCATTTCTCCAAGCACAACACATCGGTTAAAAAGTTAAAAGCCAAACATTTTAGAAAACATCATACCATATTTTGGTAACTGCTCAAAATGCCTGATTTTCTCGGCTCAAACTTTTTATTTTAGTCCATATGCAACTTATTTTAAGGCTTGGATTCAAAGGTTAACTATGAATTTATTGGAGAAACTTGCACAGTGGGGAGGCTTTAAAAAACAAAACAAAACAAAAAACAAGATGGATGGTTGGAGAGATGGATGGACGCAATACTAAGTGATTCCCTCCTGTTAAATAATTCCCACAGTAAAATGTCAGTGGGTAAAGACATGTATTTCACCAGAAAATCAAAAATAGCCCTTTAATGGATGAAGGCCTTCATCCATTAAAGCCCATAAAGGTGTTTAAGTGCATGTGTGGTTTTTCACTCAGTAACTCCCAAAATACTTTCTTTGTTTATCACATCTAACTAAAAACCAGCTTACATGTATTGTATAAAAGCAGCATAAAAAGCTCACTGTTTGGAACTAATTATTTTTGGGGACTTTTTTTGTAAAAGATCATCACGAAGAGAAAATTAAGCAATGACGCAAGTTCCGAAACTTTTTCTACGCTCTACTGTTTTGTTTTCCCCACTTATCTAAAATTGTGAAATACTTGAATCCAATTTCAAATGGCTTCCAGACTGTGCAGGAATCCTGGGATAGACGTTTAAGTTTGGGATTTCACGTCTTATCTTCACAAGTACACACACTCCGCAGCGTCTGTTTATTTCCCAGGTTTCGGTAGCCATCTCTCTCCCTGCGCCGCGGTAAAAATGTGTAATTCAATGCTCAATTTAGGCCCCGTCTCAGTGGAGATTTTTTTTTTTTTGCCTGCTAATTGATAGAAATTAAGCCATTAATCAAGCCACTAGCCATCATTCAAGCCAGGGAAGATGAATACAAACTTTCATAATAACCACCTTCCCCATTTTAGCCCTCATTAGCATTAATTTTTAATGTAATTATGCTATTCTTTTACACTGAGCTCATAAATTACTGCTCTTTTGTTGCCGGCTGGCCTTGTAAAATCTAAAGTAATGCTTTGTAGTCTGATCTTTAAGGCAATTACTGGCTTCTTCACTCTTTTATCTCTCTGCATTTCCAATAACCTGCTCTCTAATGATTTATCTCCGCTGCCCCCCCACCCCCCTCTCCATCCCCATCCCTTACCCCACTCTCTCCTATTCTCTCTCTCTCTCTGCACCAGTGGCCAAGTGCCCTGCTGCCAGCCTCCACCTCCAAAATCCCGTCCGCCTACGTTCTCCCCATCTCTTCATCTGGGAAGCATACAAACACGTGCACGGATGCTTGCCTCCACCACTCTTAACAAAAGGAGCGCATTCGCTGTGTGTCAGCGCACTAACTTTGTTTACAATCTCCTTTAGTCATTTTCCAGCTTCATTAGCACAGATCCAGCTCCAGCAGTGGCGACAACATCAGGGGAACGCCGCGGTAAAGAGAGACCAGGCGCTGCATCTCGCTCTCTCTGTCTCGGCTGGTCTCTCGTGGGCCTTACCTGTAGGCTAAGCTGCTCTTGTTTATGTAACCCCTGAGCTGAGTAAACTCACACATGCACGCACGCGCACACGCTCGCAAGACTTGGCATCAAACTGAGTCAAGCTTAGCAGAGCTGTGTGCTGGGGGCGATGGAGGGTCTTCGGTCTGGCCCCGTTCTCAGCAGCAGCAGCATCCTGCCTGCGTCGGAGTCTTTAATGTGCGATTCTCCGGGCCCAAACAACAGGCTGCTGCAGTTGCATGCCTGAGAACTGGACTAAGCAGTAACAGGAAAAATAAAAAAAAGATGGAGCTGCTTATTAAAATCTGTCTGAAGACATTTGCTGATCTGCACTAAACGATTTCACACGGATGAAGATTGACGTTTCTCCAACTGACGAAGGGTGGAAATCAAGAAACCGAAGCCTTGTGGCGTTATAGAAAGGCTTGCACCTCTTACAGTTCTTCTGGTATTTTTTTTTTTTTTTGGTCACACTTAAATGCTTCATAAAACTCACATGATCAGATAAAAGTGAACACAAAACGAACTGATGATTCCAGCTAACCAGACCTTGTATGAAAAGCAATTAGCCTCTAAACCTAATGACAGGTTATGCCACTTAACTTTTTACATCGCTGTGCAGGAGCTTTGACCTCTCTCCTCAGTCGTATTAAATGGCCTATTGAAGGTCCTGCCACCGCATCTCATTGTGATTTAATTTGGGACTTTGACTAGGCCATTATTTTATTTTTATTTTTTTCTGAGTCATCCAAGTGTGAGATGACTCAGACGTGGAACTGATAGCCGAGATAACTGTATCAATTACAGCACGATTCCTGAAGCAGCCCCAGAGCATCACGCTACCACCGCCATGTTTGATCATAAATGTGATGCTGTTTTTCTGAAATGCTTTGTGCAGGAAGCAAAGATTCAAGGTGCAAATAGTAGAAGGTGTGCATGAATACCCTTAGCAAATGGGATATGACCCCATTGTACTCCTAATTGTATGTTATCAATGTTAGTCGTTTCAGACTAGAAAAAAGAACAACATGACAAAAACATTTATCGCATTCATGTCAGTGAACAGTGAATTTAAACTTCTGGCCAGAGCTGCAAGTGCAGAGTTTTCTTTCCACAATAAAATAAAATAAAAAAATGTGAACATTAAGATGCTCACATATGGTTGCATTGCAACAATGACTTGTGATGCTGTTTTCTGACACCTGCCTGAAACGCGTGGCGGCCAGGGTCAACGGGTCATGCTAAATTAAGGAAAACTCCACCAGCGTGAGCCAGATGTCCTGAGTCTGTCCCAGAGGAGCGCCCTTAGATGTATGTATGTGTTTGTAAGCTGGAATATGAGTGGGGCGATGTCCAATGACAGAGCAGGTGGCTGAGCTATTCTAATCTGAGCTCCCATGAGACCACACACACCAAGCACGGTTACTTATACATACATCTTATGCCGACCCCCTCTTTTAAAAACGCTGCATGTGTCTGCAACCGTACTATAGTGGCGATGCTCTATTTAGCAAAACAGGCCAAGTGATCCCATGTGGTGCTCACCTTGTTATCAGTGTCAAACGGTCTCTGTGGATTTCTGTCAAATCCTGTCACAATCATCAAGGCCTGTCACAAATACTCTGCTTTCGTAGTGAAACCCTTTATTGGAACAATTTAGAGCAAAGACTATAATATGTCAAAAAATGCTGCCTTGAGCATTATTTAACCTCAGGCTTATATGATCTTATGTGATATCTGTTTGGCTTCAGGAAATGAGGAGCAGCTGGGGACTGAGTGTCTCAAATACACGCACTTCTGTCCCACCTTCTGCTGATAGTGATCTTCCACTCTGCAGTCAATAAAGGGCTGAATGATGAATTAAAGATCCAAATAACCTGCTAATGACAGGATGACACGGCAGCCACGCGTCATGCTCAGATATCGGCGTCCAAATCTCTGCTTGCTGATCCATCTTTGCTCACCGCTTCCCTCTCCTTCGTCACTCAGCTGAATCCCTCCCGTTAACAGACGCCATCTTTACTCAACAATCCTATTAGAGCAGCTCAATGTGCAGGTCTGGCTTCACTTTTAAGTAAATCCGCCATTCGTCAACTGTCACATTGGTGAAAATTATTTATTATAAAGCTGATCACTTTAGTGGAGCTGGTCATTTTACCCTTGACTTACTGTTGACAACCAACAATTTAAAGTAATTTTCCGTTCTTGCTCTTTAAAGAAATGTGGTTTTATGACATGGTTCTTAACTGTTGCTCACAGGACACTTCTTTTTATTTGTTTTATTCTCAGGGTCCTCATGGCTTTGTGGTCTCTGGTGGCTTTTCATGTTCAGTTCTGTTTGTTAAGTAACAATATTTAAATTCAGGTTTGTTTTTTTTTCACTTTGGTTTAATTGCATAAGTGTCGTCAGAAGTCGGCACGTTAGTCTGTCCCAAGCAGACATTTTTTGCACAATTTGTGGAACGTAGGCTACAGATGCGGTCCTGCATAGCTTCAAGAAAAATGTTGGTGCACTTTGCTCTTATTTCCTAGCCCTTATCCCTTACCTTAACAAAAACTTAAATGAGAAGTCATTAAATTATTCATTGTTTATTGTGCTGTGTGCAGTTGTGAACTGTACAAAACAAAAAACAAAAAACAGAAGGTACGTCACATAGACTGCAAAGGACTTTGGACGGTAGGTACTCGGAGTGTGTTTAGGATGTGAAGCGACATACTATTATGCAAGTTTGATGATCTTGGCTCGTCTCACAAGAACCTTCTTGAGTTTTGATGATTGAGGGTGATTTCACCCCTTCGCCATTTCCTACTTTTGTTTTTTTTTTAAGTAACTGTTGAAGTGTGCCAGGAAAAGTTTCAAAGTGACAATGCGTCAATTTGCCACCACCTAGGGGAGGTTGGCTTTGAAAGCATATGATTTGAAGTAATATTTTAAAACCTTTTCACACACTACTGTAAGGAAATGTGACTGTCTGACTGTAGTAAATATGATCAACAGAAGGAGGCTACTCAATTTTTTTCCCAAAGAGTCAACAGACCCAACTGAGATCTGATCTATAAGAAGTGGAATAAGGTGTAGTATAAAATATTTAGGGAAGAAAAAAAATACAATTAAATTTAAGTTATACATGACTGTGCCGTGAGAATTAACTGATTTTAAGAAACCCCTGTAAGATTAAAGGTACCAACAGGAAGTAGGTTGAGATAAAATGGCATTTTGTGGATACAAAAAGGGGATATGACTTAGTGAAGGGGCAAATTGACCAGGAATGGTCCTGACTCACCCTGCTGACCTGCCAGCACAGTGATGACTGCAAACATGAAGAGCTAACCAAAACCAGCTGGGTGAGGTTCTCTTACACACGTGTGTGTGTGTGTGTGTGTGTGTGTGTGTGTGTGTGCGTGTGTGTGTTTTTGAGAAAGAGGAAAAAAGAGAGCAGCATGAGTGTTAGTCGATGTCCTCAGTCTGGGCAGCATCACAGAATCTCGTTAAACTGTGACGTTTTCACAGGCTGAACGGTGAGGTGTTCAAGATATCACAGCTACTTTCTGTGTGAACTGTTTGCAAACGGGTATGGGCGGGGTTGCTTGCTTTATTAAATTTCGTTTCCCATTTGTCCCCAATTTGACAAGACACTTTGCCTTCAATGCAATTCTACTGCAAAAGCAAGAATTGCAAAAAAAGTTTATGAATGTCAGAATAAACTCATTGTTTTTTTTTTGTATATAGTCACTATTGCATCTTTTTTATTAAGTAAAGTCTTGTTTTAGTGTGATTAGAAATGCAGTATCTGCCCTGCCTTTTACCAGAAATAACAAGCGTTTGACTGCATTAACTTGATTTTATACCAGGCTGCGTGTGTGTGTGTGTGTTGAATGTATGCGTATGTGTGTGTGTGTAAGTGCAGGGGAAAAAAGTGCATCGGTCTCCATTTTTCAATCCCAGGCCGGTCAGCAGCTCTTTCATGAACAACTCTATAATTAGGGAAACACCAAGCAACTAATTACTTAATTGGAGCAAGGTCCTTAAAATGAAAATGATGTAATCAGAATCCTGGAAATGGATTCGATTTTAACAGACTAACACATGAATGTCAGCACACACACATCAGTCTAGTACACACACACACACACACACACACACACGCACACACACACACACACACACCTCGTGACCTACAGTCATCTTGACAAGTACCCATCAAGCAGCCAACTCTTTCCCCTTAGTTGAGTTGTAATTGATTCTCCCTTTAACTCTGCTGGCTCCTGGCAGCCTCTGTATATGTGTGTGTGTGTCCTTTCTGTGTGGTCTGCTACAAAATATATAAGTAAAGGTCATGGTCATGCATGCATGCGTGCGCGCAGTGTCTGAGTAGTAATTAATTAGGCAAATGTTGCCCACCCCCTCTCTGGCTGACCTCAGTTGTGGACTAACAACCTTGGCAATGAGTTGAACATAACTCTCCTTTAAAGGAAGTCATGTAAAATCATAACGAACCTACAGTGACAGTGTTATTTGAATGTAAATCCATAAATGTCTTCATGGTCTATATAATAGGACATAAATGCATGAATGAGTGAGCAATAAATGAGTGTATGAATGCAAGGTGAATGAGTAAAATGTCATTTTCGGATAGCCTTGAATTCTAGCAGATGTGCAAGTGTGCTCCATGACTCTGTGTTAGCATAAACCTCAGGTGGAGCCAATTCTAAATACGTGGTCAAAGAAGACCCAAAAAGTGTACAAATGCATCATTTGTATTTTGAAGCAGAAGAGAATCACATACTTTTTTTTAAGTAGGCATTGGCAAGTATGAGATTTTTATGGGATGATAACCTTCAAAAATGCTAGAGTACTGATGTATAAGCAGTTTTTAAATTCAGAAAGCGTAACGTACGTGACGTACTAATAGACTTGAGGTACACATGTTAAATAGTACTATATGTTTAGAGGTTCCAGTCCATATGGAGAATCACTGGAAGATTTACAAGTTGTTTAAATAGTTAGGCTACCTGCTCCGGATATCTCAGCAGTCAGCTGCTTAGCAGACATCTAAATTGTAACATGCCAAATGTAACATTTTAACAGGAGTTTTAAATGAAGCTGGATAAAATAAAAAGATGTCAACGTTTCAAAAACCTTATGTGTTTGTTCTGATAACGTCAGTCGGACGATTCCTCTCTGGACTTTTATGAGAAGGTCATAGATGGTCAAGCAAGGGGCAGAAAAGGGGGCTGGGAAGCATTTAGATCTTAGTTATATGCCTTAAAAATGCATCAAGCAAAAATAAAAATTGTGTTAGCTCCATGGTTATTTCCTGCCTTGAATAGATACTTTACTTATACATAGCACAATCCATAGTATGGCATAATTGGTGGGTGTTTTAAATAGATACTCCACTGTCACACTTCATTATCAATATACATTGTCTGGGCAATGTTCAGAACAATATGCACCGAGGGAGTCATCTACTCTCTGCGCCTGCTGGTGTTTGAGGACAGGCACAGATAAGCCAGTTATCTGAAGTCCTGTCCGGTCTGACCCAGCTGGTTGTATTTATCTTAACCACTGAGTCGCAGCTGATTTTTCACATTTCTTTGTCCTCTTTAACTGGCACTTAAAAAAGTTTTCATTCCCCTTCACAGGTTTCTAGAGCCATCTTGTGAATGATAATTTTTCAACCTCAACAAAAATCTGTCTAATATTAACTAAAGAAGCCTCTTTTTATGCTACAACACCTGCTTGTACCTGATATACTGTGTTAATGTTTATCTTACGAACATCACAATTATTACAAACATTAACGTCTTCCTATTACAAAACAAATTATTTATATTTACGCTTGAATATGGCAACATGCTACAGTTACTCGTAAGTTTCAGGGAATTCCCGTAATTGCTGTAAACACAATGAAAAGTTTCAAATTTCAATGAAACCTTTTAGGAAGTTTAGTTGAAATTAGATGAAAATAATAATAATAATAATGATAATAATAATAATAAATGTCACCCTGCTTATAGCAGTATTTTTTTTTTTATAAACTGCAACTTCACTGCTTTATTTGTTCATAAAATACTCACCTTAAAACATACCTGAGGGTCCCCACAGGGGGACTAAAACACAGCCACACAAAATCCTAAAATACTTCTAATGTCTCATGACAAACCCAGCAGGGGCCAACACATGGCCAGGGGCCTCCCCAATATGTCAGCACTCTGACCCGCAGCAGTCTGTGGGTGTGTCTAATCACAGCACTCTGTCCACCCTGTCGGGCAAAAGACTGTTGCTGATTAAGTCCAGATATGTGTCAACCCCTGTGTGTGTTCGTGCATGTTCGTGCGTGTGCGTGTGTGTGTGTGTGTGTGTGTGCGTGTGTGTGTGTGTGTGTGGGTGCGAGCGCGTGGGGGTGGAGCCTTTTTATGTTGACAATGGTCTGGAATCTAAATCTAAACAACCTTGAAAAAAACAACAAAGAAAAACGCCACAGTATTGATGTATTAAGATGTATTGCTGATTAAAAATCAATAACATATTACTGTTTTTATTCAAAACCAAAAAATAAAAATTTGTCCTACTGCTACACACACACACACACACACACACACACACACACACGCACACACACACAAACAAACAATTTGATATTTTAATTTAAAAACCAACTAAATTTAATCTTTTTCATGTAAGCATTCTTAAAAATACTATGGGTTCAGCTATTCTGATCTGCCTGGAGTAACACTGGATGAATAACCAGCTGGTTACTTGGTAAGGCTACCTGCTCCAGTTGACTCGGCAGTCAGCTACTGGACAGAATGTCAGACTAAGAGAATGAGTTCAATTTAGTATTAAATATAAATCTATAAGGTAAAAAACAAATACAAAGTAAAAAAAAATGTTTTTTTAAAATCTTAGTCTAATAGAAGATCTTATTAGGTATCTGATATCTTCTACAAAGTACCATAAAATGCTTTAAGCTGGTGACTCTTTGGACATTGGTTTACCGGCAACGGGTTAATTGATAAGGGTAACCCAAGAAATGATTACGAGTGACGGAGGCTAAAAGGTTTCTGTCAATCATCTGCCTGGTTGACCTGGATGAAGTCAGTGTAAAAAGGATACATGGTCAATTTCTGAGTAATGTCGCCCATGGCACAGATAGCTCCCCACTGTTATTGAGTTAAACATGTCATTCCATAGTCATCCCTACAGAAATTATCAAGCCATGGCTTCCTTCCCTGTGGATGTGACAGCCACCATGGGCGGTGGCATCGGCATCCCATTAGCCCAGGGCAGGGGGGATGGGAGATCAAATGGGGTTAGGAGAATTCGGCATTCACTGCGACTCGTTCACGAGACCAGCAGCGCTCAGGACAGGAGGTCAACTAATCACCTTGCTGTGCCATTTCCGAAGGGATGGAAGGGGGAGGATGTGAGGAGTAAGCGGGAAAAGAAAATCAGCCTTAAATTTGCCGTGATGAAGAATCAATAAAGCAGTAATTGCTTTACTTATTACCATGCAATGAAACAAATTGGGGGGAGAAGGGAGGCAAGCAGAGGGCTGGCATGCAGCATGAACGCTGTTTTTTTTTTTTTTTTTTCCCCCTGGCTGCTACGTTTGGAGATGAGCACAGAACGGAAAAGGAAAGGAGAGGAAAGGCATTTGGGCTTCAGTGGGCCAAGGCAAGGAAAAAAGGTCTCCTCGTGATAATTAAATCTTCTCACACTGATTTTCTGCCAAATTTATTTCCCCAGGGACCATAACTCTGATTCAGTGCTTACAAGCCATGCATAACTAATCATTTCAAGGGTGGGGGGGGGACCACAAACCTGAATGAATAGGAAAAAAAAGAAGGATGGCTACACTCAATCCCAGGCTTTATTTATCCCTAAATCAGTCCTGATTTAGGCACGACAAAAATCAGATATAACCCTGACTGTTCTCCAGTAATATTGTGTTTGAAAAAGATCTTTAAAGTGATGGTGTAATTGACCGTCAGTGTGCTCAATTCGCAGTGCCGTACTGGCAGAGAACATCCTTTAATTCCTGGAACAAATAGAAGCCATGAAGCCAATGAAGTGTCGGTTCAATACTCCTCTGACTGTTCCTGGCATGATTGTGTTGAACATAATAACACAACAAATAAGACCATTTATCTGAAGTAACGACAGGAGATGAGGCCAACTCCACTAATCAATACCCAGTCGATACAAACCAGATTTTCTTACATCAAAATCACTGAGATGGATCTTTCTTCAGCTCGGAGTGCACAACAGCAATACAGTGCCTCCCTCGAGTCCAGCGGTAGATCATATAGCCAATAGAAAGACAACAGTTTAAAACTGGTATATCCTTTATTCTGAGAGAGTATAAAATAAACTACACACACTGGCCACTTTATTAGCCACACCTTGCTAGTGTCGGGTTGGACCCCCCTTTGCCTTCTGTATTGTTTTACTTCCTGACAGCAGAGACAATTCATGAAGGTGTCGGAAACATTCCTCGGAGATTTGGGTCCATATTGATATGACAGCAACACATTTTCTGAGACTTGCTTGCTGCACATCCGTGATGTGAATCTCCTGTTCCTCCACACTCCAAATGTTTTTCACTGGATTGAGATCTGGTGACCAGAGCCCTCAAGAAACCAGTTTGAGATGACCTGATCTTAGTGACGTGGCGCATTATCCTGCTGGTAGTAGTCGCCAGAAGTAAGTTACAGTGTGATCAAAAAGCTATGAGCATGATGAGAGATGGCTGCTTGTGTGTGACACTAAACTCAACAAATTTACCTACTGATAGCTATGCTAGGTGCAGCCGGCTTAGAGTAAGATTGTGACCCAGCATTTACCAAGGGGCATCGTCAGTGTGATGCCAGGAATGTGTAATTAACAGGGACGTTTGGTCATTTTTTAAATTTATTTTGAGAATATTTGAGTCAGTTTGAGTGGGATTGATGTTCTTCTACAACAGTTTTTCCTGTGCTCTGGCCAATATTTGTAGTTGAGGCGTTGCATAACTCCACTAAGTCAGAAATGAAACAAATTAGTGTACATTGAGACCATCCACGAGTCGTTTTGAATTATTTAGTTGCTCCTTATCATGTCATGCTGTGGAACAAAGGATATAACAACCCCAAACGAGCAAATGGATGCACTTGATTTTTTTTTTAAAGGGTTTGATGTCAATGGATATCCCCTATATTATTATTATTAATATAGGGCCCCAAAGGGTGCCAAGAATATTTTCCAATGAGTGGCTAGTGGAAGAAAACATTCACTTCCACCAGTGGAAGTAAGTTAACTTTGAATTAGTGTTTGCAATCTTTGGGATGCTCTGTCTTATTTAATTTCCTACTAGTTTAGACCATCAGTGTTGTAATAAAACGTGTGATCACACTTGCCAGGATAACAAAAAGAGCTATAGCAGTTCTCTATGTTTTGAGGACCATTTATGTTTGTCAGCTCATGAGACAACTTCCTTCCAGATCTTTACAATAAGAGCCTTAAGCAGGATCCTCCTCTATGCTCATAAAATCATAATGATGAGAACGCAGACTGCATTCCTTATTCTGGCTGCTGATGGTAAATAATCCCTGACAGTTATAATGTTATACAGACGACATTAAGTCTGCATTGCTGATTAGAGAAATTAGATGCTGAGAAATAATACTAGTCGCACTAGTAACAGTAATGTTGAGAAAACACAGTCTGGGACTAGTTCAAGTCTTAAGTCCTTATCAAATGTCAGCTGTACTTGTGATGAATGGGGGAAATGGTTGATTTCAGAAGTGATCTTTAGCCTTCTCTACTTCCTCTGCTGTAATTTTTTACGTCTTTGTACGTAACAAACTGTCCAGCAAGTGCACAACAGCAGCATGGCGAAATTCAAACAATCTCCTTCTTGAATCCCCGTGTTTTAGTTAATGTGAAGAGATCACGGACACCGGATTGCTCATGTTTACCAGCACTTGAATTTCACTGCTTGTCCTTCAAGCCACGCGGCTCGGCGAGGTAGCGTGGCACGCCACACCGTGGCCCCGGTAATTAAAACATTTAAAGCAGAGCCAGCCCCCCCCGTGCTCCTCGGGTCTGATATGGGGGTCACGCGCCTGTAGATTCTAATTTGCGCTCCATTTGTATTCATGACAGGCACGTGCTAAATATTTAACAGCAGCCTGGCAGGAGTTTTGTATTGTTAGGCTTTCCAGGTCAAATAATTTGATTTCAAGGCAGATTACATTAAGCGTCAATGTCCAAGCCACCGCTCTCACTTGCCTCTCATTTCCTGTTCTTTTATTACAGCCAAGATAGGCCAGAACTGAAGGAACACGGCTGTGGATTATACAAGAGCTTGTTAGCCGTGGATTAGTTATTATTTTCAATTAGAAAAAAAGGGATTGCATCATTTACTTCATGCACACACGCCCACATTATCATTGCATGTTCGCAAAGAGGAAATTTTCAGCTGGTTGCCAAACTGCTCAGCAGAGCATTCGAACAAACGACGGCGCAGACACGCTTTCCCTAATGACGTTATGTTCCAGTAATATTTAATTGCCCTTCACTGAGGTATCCGTCAGTTCAGCAGGGGGTGTGGACTCCGATTCTGTCTTTTTAAGGTAGGAAACCAGAACCAGACATTTTCCAGTTTCAGGCGAGGCCCTGAGGTGATTGACAACAGAGCTAGTTAAACGGTGATGAGGCGTTAATGGATGCCGGGTCGAGAAGGAGGGGGGTAGGATAGTGAGTGGGGGGTGTTGCGGTTGAATATTTAATGGTCATACAATTCCTGAACATAGACACACACGCGCACAGGCACACACAGGTACACATCCAACCCATGACCTGTCCTACGCACCACGTAATTAGGGAAACAGTCCTTTCGTTTAACAGCCAAAAGAGCAAACGGTAGGTATACTATATTCCCCTAATGATATGGGTTAAAGAGCTATTATACGTCTCATTAAAATATATGATCTCCCAATCTGGTGGCAGTTTGAGGTAATGGGGACAGAGCAGGTTTGAGGCTAAGATACCATCTGTAGGCTATAGGCTAGTGTCCAATCCATATCTACATGATTCTGTATTTTACAGAAGGGCAGCACGGATGAAAAGACGTTTCTCTCAGAGCCTCACAAATGACACACTGGGCTGAGGTTTCACAAATCGACACTGAGTGTGTGTGTGTGTGTGTGCGTGCGTGTGGGTGTGTGTGTGTGTGTGTGCGCGCGTTTGGAGGCTTTTTAAGGAGCAGATTCAAATGAAGCTGTGTTACACTTTACCCTGAAATCTAAAAAGAGAAGTTGTTCAATTAGGGCAGTATGACACCCGGAAAGCACATTGTGTCATTATAAGTTTATTCTGCAACGATGAAATAAGTCAACATTTACCTACATTTTCCTTCTTCTTCTACCTACATTTTCCTTCTTCTTCTCGATTTTTCCCCTACCTTCACAATGTTTACACCACTAACTATAGGCCTTAGCAAATCTGTGTCTAAATTTCACATCAGATGTAAGCATAAGACACAGTGAAACTTGATCCAAAAGATCAAAATCATTTTGTCTCTCAATATCGAGCAGATCTCAATAAAACTAATTTCAAAATAATTGTTAACATAAAGCATTACAGAAGATGAAAACGGTTGTGTTAAATTAACACGATACGTTATTGCTGAGGTTTGTGTTGCCATTCCTTGTTCAATAAGCTTTGAACAAAGCTAAAATATGTAAGCTTGGATGGAGAGGCTCAGAAGTTAGAAAATAAAATCATGGCAACAAAACTGGAGGCTCTTTCAAAATACATACAACATTCATTATTGTCCAGCCATGTTGAATAACTTACTTTCAAAAAGAATGATCCAAGTAGATCCCTGGTTCTCGATTAAGTGCAATAGCACTTCAAGAAACACCGTTTGTGTATGTATGTCTTAAGCAATGTTATTGCTTGAGTATAAGAATCAAGATCAAAATAACAACAGATCCTATAAATAATAAAACTGCAACAATCAAGAAAGGTTTCCACAAACATTTCCATTTCAAAAGTCCCACACTTCTCCAAATTCACTTATCTAGATTTGTCACCATGTTTTTGATTACATAACGAGAAGACTTCAGATTTAGCAACATAGTAAAATGCCATTTCATTTTGTTTGGGCATTTGGAGAAACATGCGTATTGTACAAACTACGATGCTATTTAATGTTGGATCAGGAAATCCAACATTAACCAAAGATCCTTCAAATGATAAGTAATGTCTTTGTTTCACAACATTTCAAAATAAGGGAACTTTGATCTTTTCTATTAGCATCCAAGCCCTAACCAGTTCGAAAAGTTTGGGTGCAGTTTAAAATCCAGAATTATAAGTATTTAAATGACAAAAAAAGTTTGTGGAAACTTCTCTTTTTTTATTTTAGAATAGGTGTTTAACTATTAGTAACTCAAAGACTAAAATATTCAATGAGTTGTGTGAAAACTCAAGTTGTGGTGTGGCAAATTAAAAATAGAAGTCATTATCTAAACACACATCAATATTAAAATATTTTTTTTTTCTCCCAGAAAAATAGATTTCTGTTTCAGATAAATGAACGGGGCGTAAACATTTTCTTGCTCTCAATAGTGTTGTATACCTATCCATACTTGGAAAACAACTAAATCAAATTCTATACTTTTACAGAGGTTTCAACTAATTAATGGAAATAAATTATTTTATGTTGGCATATTAGTATAATAAATAAATAAGCAAGTTGCAAATAAAATAAGGGCTAATTAACAACTAAATAAGTAAACTTAGAAAACAAACAAAACAAAAAAACAGGGCAGAGCAGCAGGTACTCCTCAGATAAAACAGGATAAATTGTTATTTTTAGAAAACTAATCACACAATAATGGTTTTTATTGTGACAACTGAGCTTTTATAAAGTTCCCCGTTAAAGTAGAGTCCAAACAAACCAGCTGTGTAACTTTGGCAGTGATTTCCATCTTATTATAGCTGGGTCACCAAGTTAGCTTGAAGACCCCTGGGCAAACAAGCTGCATTTCTAAGCTTTAATAGCCTAAACGAGGCATGAAACTAACAAAGGAAGCCTCCACCTCGCTCATTCTGACCCCCTTTCATTTCCTACGCTTCCTATTTCAACCACTAGCATCATCTGGCTGCCCTTAACCAGAGAGCCAAACATTCCTTTAAAGCAGCAAATACTTTGTTAACTGATGACCACGAGGCCAGTTATTGATCCTCTTCTTCCTCCCTCCCAGTAAACCTGGCTGATAAACCCCCTCCACCCCACCACCCCCCTCTCTTCTCTCAGGGCTCAGCAGTACGCGGTTTGCTACAATAATAGCTTGCATATTATAGCATCCACATGAATCAGATCTCAGTGGTTTCGATTAAGGCTAAACTAACTCAAATGCACCGACGGTCTAGGATGCGGATCTATTTATGAACAAGGAGTGTAGGTGGTAGCGTTCACTTCTCCCCTCCCGTTCTCTTTAAAAGGATTTCTCATTTCAGTTGACTTAGCAGTTCAAGTGCAAACTTTGCAGTCGTGCTGACCTCTGAGAGGCCCTGCAGGGAGCGAGGAGACCCCTGGTGATCTGCTGTTTAGCATCAGCAGTGGTCCAACTCTTCAGTTTTAGTGTGCTTGGAGGAAGGGCAGAAGAGGATGAAGCTGCATGGTTCTGATGAGGTACTTGTGATGGAAGCACTTGCTTCTTTTGCAAAGAAAGAGGGCCATTAGGGTCACTTTAAATTGCTTTTCTAAACTTCCTTCGCGTGAAGAAAAAAAAAATCTTATGAGGCACACAGCCGATTGTTTTTTTGTAAGAACTTTGCTTAATAAATGGCTACACAGAAAAAGAAAGACAGTCACAACTTATTCTATGTCTCCCTGTGAAGTGAAGAAAAGTGAAAAGGTTGGATGTAGCTTGAAAAAGGCACAAATCACTGACAGGGAGAAATGAAACTAGTAGATAATTTGCTGGACAAAAAAAAAGGGAGAAAGTATTAAAACTATTCACGAAGAAAGAGGAGATGGAGCTCTGAGACAAAGAAAAACAAATTACATTAACGTGAATCATAACGAGACTGGACAGAAACAAAACAGGGCAAAAAAAGGGAAGAAGGGAAGAAGTTATTCCTTAAATAAGTAAAAGAAAAAGAAAGTGCAGGGCTAATTAGTTCCTTATAGCTGCGCTTTCATTTGGCTGAAAGGTCAGCTAACTTTAAAGGTCATGCTGTCACCGATTGTGCAAGGAAACACACGCACACACACACGCACACACACACACACACACACACACACACACACACACACACACAAAAAGCCACAAAGAGAGACAAAGTTAAATCCAGCAACATCAACACAATCACAAACTAGGACAAATTACAGTACAACACATATCTGTGCGGGCGTGCACGTAGGCACTTGTGGCACATTTGATATTCTCATTTATATCATGTCCTGGTCAGTAAAGGGACCTGGGTCATTATTCTATCTGAGGACTTTTATTACTGTTAGTATATCCACTGCAAATTACTCTTGACTTTATTTAAATGTGCATCAAGATAATCTTGAGGCAGTGTGTGTGTGTGTGTGTGTGTGTGTGTCTGTGTGTGTATAACCGATGCTGCTGGTCGTGAAGGAGCTCGACTGAATTTATCACCTGCAATGCTAAGCACGTTTCTTCCTTTCTGCCTGCATTTCCATGCAGATCACAGCTGTCCTAATAAAAACTACAGACTGTAATCAGCATCCCTGAATTTGAGGTTCGCAAAGTAGAGGTGAAATGTAAAAGCAGTATCAGACATCGGTTGTTTTGTGGCGACTGAATGAGACATTTAAATCCACTTTTCATTGATTTCCATGTTGGCAATTTAACATTATGTTTAGCTCTCATACAGCAGATGCTAATTCGATCTGCAGTTTATAATTATGGCTTTTTGAAAGGCATCACACTTTAAACAAACCTGACTTGCACCAATACACCTTTTCAAGCTTAGAGCAAGAATAAAAGTATTGTTGGAAATTGCTTTACAAGTTTTTTATTATTCCGTGGGACTACACATAATGTAGTCCAGGTTCACTGCTAAATTGACCTGCTAAAACTAGCCTATTATGCTAACAATGATGTTAGAGCTAATGCTAAATTTCCTTGAGAAAACACAACAGATCCAAAATATTGCAAAATACTGCAGCTGTCTACTTTGTCCCTGTTTTGAAATAGTTACAACTGTTGAACTAATAGTACTTTAAAATAAGTTAATTGTTTAATATTGTTATTTTTGAGCTAAGTTATATGTAGCAACTAAAAGGAAACCAGTGATTTGCTATTGACAGATTAACAAGTAGAATGAAACAACCAAGGATCAGTTAAAAAAACAAAAACAAAAAGGGAATAAAAGATAGTGCTAGGTTGATTGGAGATCTATTTCCACTAATCTTTATAGAGAGCGGTGAGCAGACACTGTGTAGGAGTGGTTAGCACTGCTAATATGCAGCTACAGTTTCTATGATTTCTTCAGGGTTTTTTTCCTTCAGTCAAAAACATGCGTGTTAAGGTAATTGGGGTCTGCCATAGCAATGCATAGGAGAGCATTGAAATGCCTTGCCAAGCCAGGCATTTCAACCATGTAACCATGGCGATGTAATTAGCAAAAACAGCCAAATTCAAATCAAAACAAATTCTTACTGACACTGTTTTGTGTCTGAAAACAGAGATAGAATTTTGTCTGTAAAATAAGTAGTATTTCAAAAGAGCAGAGGAAATCTTATGTTTTTTGAACAATAACAATATTTGTTGTTAATCTGTTGCTAAGAGACAAGCGCATTTTCTGGTAACCAAGTGCCACGAAGAAAACATCTGATTTTTACTTTTGCAAAATTTACCAACTTTAAATTTCTTGTGACTAAGCAGATAAGCAGTATTTCAAAAGAGCTTATGTTTTATAAACAATAATTAATGTGTTGTTAAGAGATGAGAGTTTTTTTTCCTGGTAACGAATGTACCACAAAGTATAAATCAGATTTTTACTTTTGTGGTAAATGTGTGTTTTATAATATATTTACCACTGACAAAAAATAAATCATTTTCACTGTTCTAAAAAATTCACCAACTGCACGATTCTTGTTAAGTAGTATAAGGTAAGTAGTATTTCAAAAGAGGAGAGGAAATCTTGTTTTTTGAACAATAACAATAATTGTTGCTAATCTGTTGCTAAGAGACAAGTGTGTTTACTGGTAACCAAGTGTCATGAAGTAAACAACAGATTTTTACTTTTGCAAAATTTACCAACTTTAAATTTCTTGTGTCAATGTTAGATGCTGAAGTTAGTTTATAAGTCAACGTTTCCAAGTTCTACACATCAGCACGAACACTTACCTTCTTCAAGCTTCTTTCGAGCCTCCTCTTCTCTTTTGGCTACTTTGGCCTTCAGAACTTCATCTGTCTTAGCTGAAATGACAAATAGCAGGAAACAAAGTTAAAAGCAAAGTCAATATTCTAAAAGTTGACTTGATTATTCAGATACAAATGAGATTTTCCTTGATTTCTCATCACGATGCTATTTTCTTTGTTTTCTGAAGTAGTCTAAGCTAATATTATGAACCTTGGCAGTGAAGGTGAGCCTTTAAGTTTGACATCTTGCTCCAATGTATGAAGTTGGCAGGGAACATAATCATTGACGAAGCTTGCTCTACTTTTAGTGTTGCAATATTTTGTGTACTCGGTAGAAAAAAGAAATTGAGAAAGAGTGACAGCTAAAATACAAATGATTTGTAAGTACTATGAAAATACTGGCAACCTGATCGAAAATACGAAAGTATTTCAGTTTTTTAAATGAACGCATCTTCTCTACTTCAAAATATAACATATGTAGATGGAGTCACTTCAAAATTTGATAGATATAAAAACTACAACTTATCACTCAGTCCGGTGATTCAAACCTTTTTTCTGTGGGCCAGTTTCCACTAACAAACCATATGCCTCATATTTGCACAATCATGCACGTGTTCACAGAAACACCAAAAACAAACTAAAAACCCATTTAAAATGTCTTTTCAGTAAAAAGAAAAAAAAAGAAAAGAAAAAGTGAGGAATCTGCATTTCTTTCAAACTATATCAGCCACCCTGATCTCATATCTGTTCAGGGTTCAGATGTCAGGACGTAGCAGCTGGCACAGGCTTGTTTTTTTTGTTTTTTTACTGTAGAAACAAGCTGAACTGCCTGATGTGCATGCAGTGCTGAATGAGAGACTATTCTTAAGCGAGCCAGTCAAGTCTAAGCTCATTAACTTATCTCTTGACAAAACAATATGTTTTTCAGCCTTATCATTGAGCCCTGTGTGTAATAACACAACCAGGTGCATAAAAGCAGGGTTTGGATCACTAGTGCTAATAATTTGTATAGGTGTAAAACATTTTAAATGTCTCCTTGCTGGTGTCCACCGTGACTCCTCTAATGCTCCTCCTTCGTAGGTCCAGTCAAACTTACGATCGTTGATACTATCAGTTTTCCATAAAATATTGCTAAAATCTTGTTTTGTCTCGATCTTGTGACCCCAATACGATGGAGCTTACTGATACACTATAATGAGTGCACAGCTGTGCTAAAATTCACAGTAAATTTGCCTCTTTCTTAAATCAATTCTTTACAGATAACTCAAGAAAGGAAACAATATTTAGCTTTTATATTTGCAAAACTTATGTTTTCCTGAAGAAGAAAAAAAATCCCCCTTGTAAGGCATGAGGATTTATCATTGCATAAACATAATCTCGCTGCGAGATGGTACCCTTCCCGGCTTTTCATTTATACCTGCGCAAAGTCAGCGTTTCCTCCTAAGAGGTGTTTATCGTTTTGGTATAATGAAAAGCTTAAAAGAAAGTGAGGCAGCGGGAACAAACACTCGTCAGGGCATCTTAAGCGTGGTCTCATCACGAACCGCGTCGTCCCTGCTACCCCCCACCACCACCACCACCACCACACACAATTTTCCCCCCCGAATAATCAAGATGTTAAGCCGCATTAAAAAATATAATGCCGTGTATGGCAGGACTATCAATACTGCCTCTAAATTAATTACATTTCCGTTGCGGCGCATCATTTATTTTGCAGTGTTAGGGCCTCGGTGGAGCCATTCGCCTTTATTGCTATCTCACTTGGTTGATGAGTGAGCTATGTAAAATTGAGTCTCCAATATCATTACACTTAATGAGTTTAAACTTTGAAAAGAAGAGGGAAAAACAGGGGAGAGGAACCGAGGCGAACGAGATGACGAGAGCGAAGGGAGAGGAAGAGAATGAGACCGCAGCACTGTTTTGGTTAATACAATAGGAGTGTGGGTGTAAGTGTTTGCGAGCGCTTGCAGCCTTGTTTGTTATCGGGCACAGCTGTGGGTGTCCAAATGGGGTTTATTGCACCACTCATCATGCCTGTGCACACGTATGTTCTGATCGTTAAAAGAGTTTGTGCTACAAGTACAAATGGCCGTACACGAAAACGTCCAGACGCAGGAGGCCGACGGGCTGAACGGCCCGCTTTTGTTCGGTAATTGGTGGAGACAAAGAAGCCGTCACAGGGCTGACACGGCTGGTTAAGTCTGGAGGTTCCGCATCTTTGCCAACAATGACTCTACACGGATGACTGAACGCTCCTCCGCCTCCTCTGAGCAGAGAGGGGCGAATGTGTTTGGGAGCAAAGCGCTGAGAATTATTGGGCGCTCATGTTAAGGTGCAGGAGCCTTTCCAGGTAACAGTGAAGATTTTTGCTCCCGTCTTTCTACCCACAATGCTTTCGTTGCTTGAACCAGGGTCAAATGATTTTATTTTTAATAACTGCACAGTATTTTCTGTCATTGTCTTGTGCGGTATATTTTTATTATTATTACTATTAGCGTTGTTATTGTTAATCTTGTTTGTTATATATTATTTTCAACACTTTAAGATTTTTTTTTTTTTTGTGTGTGATGCTGCTGTTACACCTGAATTTTCCCTTAGCAGGTAAACAAAAACTGCTTCTACTTCTATTCTATATCAGATTTGAGGACATAAGTCAACTACTGAAAAACAGACAAATACAGCTCTGTAGAAATGATCACTGAGGTTGGAAACATTTTCATTTCAGTCATCTGCTTTTCCACTATTTATGTTTTCTGGTCATTTGAAATGATCTCACAGGAATAGTTGGCATTTTGTTTGCAGACACAACATTTAAACATTCCTTAACTCTTGCTGAATTTCAGTGCTTTAAAGTGGTTACATTCAAATGCCTTAATAAAATAATGTTTGAATACATTTAATAAGAAGTGATAAGGAGTTGTTTTCTCGTCAAAACCACGTTTGAGAAATCAAAACTGGTAAAGTTAACATGGTTTACAGTGTTTATGTTCCAAAATACAAATCAAATCAATCACATCTTGACGAGATATCCATTTTTAAGTTTGAAAAATGGTCCAAAGGTAAACGGCATGAACAGTTTTTGCATACGCAGCATGCTGGACGAGCCCCCTATTTTAATCACCCCCTAACCAATCAAAATGCAGGAAAACATCCAAATTCTGAAGTGGAACAAAATGGGTATCAGTCCCACACAATATATGCAAAGTACTCTAATAATCTATTTTTAGAAGCAACCAGGGACATTTTAATCTGATGCTTGTGCACCCCCTCTCTAAAGCCGCCCAGGGCAACTGCCCATATCGAAAGCAGCCACTGGTGAGCAAACTTGTTTGGTTAAATTGATTTAAAGATCATTACTAAGATCTAGAGTGACTCAGTATAAGCTTGTATAGTTTGTGTAGCTTATACTGAGTCACTGAACCAGCAACAACCTCGCAAGAGGAGGAGAGACCCTCTGAGCGTGAGTTGAGGTGAAAAGTTTGGTTTTGGACGCCATTTTGGTCACAGCTAACTGCTGGGGAAATATAAAAGGTTCTGCAGGGAATAACAGTTCTGGGTTGAACATTCAAAACTTGCCCCCACCTCCCCCCCAAAAAAGTCACAATCCAAAAAACTAGGCTTGAAGAAATGCGGCAAAACCATCGCAGTTTGTAAAAAATCCTGCATATCTTTGCAACCGCTTCTTGTTTGTATGCACAGACACGTCTATGTGTGTGTGCGAATGAACTTCTCGTTGTTTGGTTCACGCCTTGCTCGGGGCTACCAGGAGGCAGGTAAGAGACAGAGCGGAGTGGGGTGTGTGTGTGTGTGTGGGGGGGGGACGGGGGGTTGGGTTTGAGGAGACAGACAGATAGATACGGGCCATGCAGGATGAAGGAAGAGCTAAGACAGCGAGGGAAACAGGCAAACAAGCAAAAAATAACAGAGAAGAAGGAGGAAACAAAAACATTGCCTGCATGCACACAAATTTGTACACAAACAACAGGAACTATTTGTCGCCTTTTTTTCTCCGCATGTTTATCCTCCACCTTCTATCCCTTCATCCCTCCTCCAACAGGTTCTCTTATCCTGTTCTTGCTTCCCTGCTTCTGTTTTTTTTTTTTTGCTTTTCTCTTCCCTTCCCTTCCCTTCTCTTGCTCATCTCTCCGGTACACCATGCCTGGGGGCAATAGCAGCAAATCAAACTGTTTATCCATCTCTCATCAGTGCACTGCCTCACGGGGGCTCCTGCCCCCTCAAAACAATGAAAGTAAGGCTGAGCGCCGAGCCCGGGATGTGATTTAATTACATCAATAAGGAGCTCTGCTTTAAAAACATGAAGGCAACATACTTTGCTGCACCATCATGAAAAGCCTGTTAACGCTACAGCTGTAACAGCACCAAAAAAAAAAAATAACAAAAAGAAAAAGCATATGAAAATAATCAACATCTGCAACCCGTCTGAGTCTGCGAGCAGAGGCCCGCTTATTGGAAGTATATTTTCTCGGCAACTGAGTGGCTTCAGTTCATTGTAGGGTAATTCTGTGATGGACTTTTATTAAAGCGGGTAATAAACGGCTGGGTGTTAGCGAGAGAGGAGAAGCCTTTCACTTCATTTAGACTTCGTTCAGTCTTGGCTGCAGGGGTGGAGAGCAGAAAAAGACGAGGGGACGGCGTCAGCGGGGAGGAGGCGGAGAGCGTCAGTGAAATCACATTGTGATTATGAGTGTAATTGCAGCTCAGGGGCCCAGGGGCCATGTAGCTCTGGTGGCGCTAGAAGATGTTTTATGCGCAGCAACATAGGAGAAGGAAAGTGAGAATGAGAAGAAAAGAGGGAGAGTGGGAGGCAGAGGCAGGCTGCCAGGATGGACGTTTTTTTTTTTTCCTCTCCCCCTCCTCTCTTGCTTCCTTCTTCGCCTCTTCCACCAACGTTTTCCTCCTCTTTCTCTCTTCTTCTTTCCTATTCTCTTTTTCCGTCCTCCTCCCTTGGCAGGATTAGCCGGGTCTCGTTAGAGGGGAAATGTAATAATGCTCCCACCAGGTGGAATTGGGCCCGCTCCATTATCAGTCGGGAGATGGATGGGCCGTGTAGGGCCGGCGGGGGCCAAGCGCGCACGCAATTTAGATTCAATAAACTGGCAAAGCAAGACCCCCAATCTGATTTATCTCTTACACGCCGCCAATGCTTGCTGCTACGATGCTGATTCCCTATTACCGCTCAGAGAAGGACTATTCATTGGATGTAAGGCACGGCAGTCGGAGGAGCTTGTCGGGCCCCCGGGATGGCAGCAAAACAGATCCAGCAGAGGGGTTAATGTGTTTACAAACAGATAAGCAATTAAATCTAAGGCTTAGGTGAGTTATAGAGTTATTAAGGAGGGATATGTGTGCGAGTTTGTGTGTGTGCGAGGAGGGTTTGTTATTTAAAGTAAAGGAGGACCAGATCAAGCCTTGGGTTGGGCACAGTAAGTGACTATAGGTGGAGAGTGAGGCTCTAATATCGTCAGGCTCCAAGGTCAAAGGACAGTTTCCCTTTGTTGCTCAATAAGGCACCTAAAGCACTTAGAAAACGGTGGAACAGCTCGACGTCCATCTCTAAACATGAGGTTAAACCGAGATATTTATTAACAAAATCTCATTTTCAACAAACTTGAATAATACTGACAGTATTATTTGTCAAAGTAAGTCAAGTAAAAAATAAATAAATAAAAGTGTAGCTCGCAGATTCATGGGAAAGACTGCTGGACGTGAGAGTTGATCTAGACCGTCACCAACTCCCTCCACACGAAGCTGTTAAACCACAAAAGGTCATCGAAGAAGCTGGCTGCCTCATATGTGGCCGTTTACCATTCAAAGGTTAAGCGATAGAAAAACGTGCGACAGAAAAAGCTCCACAAGTAAAAAGGATAACAGCAGGCTTGAGTGAGATGTGAAGTAAAGTTTGCTTCAAGAGTTTTGGGGAGTTTCAAAATAAAGTAAGCAGGATACGGGTTAGAATTGTGGTGAAACACACCAGACCCAGAGATAATGTCAGGAAAAAAACAAAAGATTGGATAAATATCCAGGAAGGATTTTACCAGAAGCTTGCAGAAGTTTACATGAAGGAGGTGAATTCTTTGCACATTTTCATAGACACCACTAAGTGGTTTAAAATCCTGTAAGGGATCGAAGGAGAATTCAATCCAGTTAAATTTATTTATGCCACTGTGTCCAATATTCATATCGCAAAGGACTGCTTGAAATGCACCAATTGTTGGACGACATATCTGAAGTGTTGTTAAAGGTCAAAGGGTGACGGAAGAACAGCTAAAAAACAGAGGAAAAAGAAAAACGCACATTTATCATCGTTCATATATCACAATATTTACCAATATTACCACCATCGCAAGATGTCCTAATCTTGCAGCCCAATTAACAACACGTCATCTCGAGGCCCTTTACAAAGAAAAATGTCAATTTGATCCAATCATACAAACTTCAAGTCAATCAAATACATTATGTTTCACCCTAGTTATCAAAGAGTGAAGTCAAGTCAAGCAAATTGGTTAAAATGTTTTCTACTGCCAGGAAAGAGAGGAGAGACCAAAATAAAGACAAGTTGAATAGCAGTATGGAGAAACCTGAACTTCCTGAACATCAGCACAGCAACAGGCTGAGAACGCTCCTGCTCTGCTGCATTTGCAATCGCATCTTTGACAAAAAATGTGTTTTTTCTTTGGTCTGATACAATATTGTGATGTTTTCATTAGTTGAAAACCATAATCATCCTCAAATTCAACAAAAATAAACATGTTCAATGTATCAATTTGTGTAGTGAGCGTATTTAAGATATGACTTTTACTTTTTGAATTCAATTCATTTAATTTGATTCAGTTCATTTTTGTAGCGCTACAACACATGAAGATTCAAGGAACCTTGCAAAAGAAGTAAATTCAATCCAAACATGGAGACAGATTCCAACACTAGCCCATTTGAGCTTAGCAATCAAAAAATACAGCCCAAGTTCACATTAAGATAAAAAAATAACTTTCGGGTGATATTTTAAATCATTTTGATGCAACTGTAACCATTGCGAAACTAAGCAAATGTGGAAAAGACGTAGAAATGCTGGCGGGGCTTTGTCGCGCCAGGTGTCATTCTGTCCGACCGCCAATCAAAGTGAATCCGAATGTCAGCAACAGAGGAGGCGTGATAAATCAGCCCCGCGCCCGACGACAAACAGAATATTAGAGGCAGCGCGGCGCCATTGGAAAACTGTCCCCTCCAATCAGCTGAGCACTTTACAGTAAACCGCGCCAGCCGGGCCTCCCGAACCAATACAGAACACCAGAGAGGCTTCTAAGACAATAAAGGAACAAAAAAAAAACAAAAATAAAAGACAAGAGGAGTTTGGAACTCGGGCAGACAAAAGTGTCGACGCGCTGATGAGAAGCAGTCCTGACAGGAAGAAAAGTCGAGACAAAAGAATCATAAAAAAACAATGGGTTGTTGGACAGACAGGTATGCACCCTGACTGACACAAAACAGGACTGAAATAAGAAAGGTGAAGCAGAGAGACGGACGGGTGATGAGACAGACTGAGAAAAGACTGATTCCACACAAGTGCGCAATCGTAAAACGGAGAATAGTTGGAGATGCACCAATTAATGACCTACTTTTGTATTTATTGGGGCTAATCTGTGATTGGCAGGTCAAATACTGAAAAGGTTTTTTTTTTTTTTTGGTTTTTTTTCCCATGCATGCATGAAAATTAATTAAAACTAAGAACTCGCTCCACTCCAGGTATAGCTACACATCAACCAATAGCATGTGTTTTTTGAGTTAGTTAAAACTAGATAGCAGTTTGGTCATCTGCTTTCATGAAGGATAATATAATTCCTTCATTTTCTGCTAAAATACAAAGTCCTACCACCGAAATAGAAAACAACAACAACAAAAAAACAAAACAAAAAGACACACAGAACCTTTTTGGCGTACTTTTGTCCTAAGCCATAATGATCAGTGGCAGCTCAATCTTCAAAGAACCCCAGTTTATCAGTGTCAGCAGAGGAAAAAAGCCTGATCTGTGCATCTTCAGAAACATTAAAATGTAATAGTATTTAGAAAATGTAAGTATTAAACTGATGACTCTATAGGAAAAACAATAAAACATACACCAACGTGAGCAGTGTACTAATGCCACTCATTGGGGTTTATTGTAGGCTTGGATGCCCCAGCTGAGTTATATAATAAAGAACTTCTTCAAAAGATGTCAGCTGTGTTGTTTCTAAAGCGAAAGCACACACACGATGCAACAGCAGGGGTGTCCAGTGAGTTTTAGCTCCAACACAGTTGATTCAAATGGTCCAACTTCCTCCTCAGCAGGTCAAAGTTCGACAGAGGTACTTGCAAATGAGCCATCGTTTGATTCAAGAGTGTTGAACCAGGAAAAGAACTGAGACGTGCAGGATACCGGCCCTTTGGACACCCCTGGTGTTAGGTTAAAAATTGATAAAAAAAACAAAAAAAACAACAAAAAAAAATCCGAAGGCGCAATACTCTGAAGATCCACTGGGTGGCACAGCACACAGCACAAGTCTGCCTTAGGCCTGAGTGTTTACATGCAGGTGCATGAGGATCTGTTCACGGCTGTTTAACAAGTTTGCACAGATTTTCTAACTATGAAGCATAATTTAATCTGGAATATTATGACAAGATAATATGCATATTCTAAATCCTGGAGTCAATTTATAATTAATAAAACCATTTATTTTAGATAAATAATAATAATAAAAAACAAAAAGTTCTTAAAAGGAGGACAGAAAATCGCAGTCCTGACATCTTTCAGTCAGGAGACTGGAGTGATTCTCATCCCCGTGGTTCCTTTTACTACAATCACAAAGCTGAATTAATGACACCCATAAAATATTCACAAACTAAACAATTAGAGAGAGATATCTTACAAAATCAATCAATTATTCATTTGAAATCGTCTGAGAAGCTCTCTTCTTTTCACGGCTATATTGTGATGCTGAGCGCTACATCAATTAGGTCCTCTACAGTTTAGATGTAATGGATGCTACAGAGTCTAATTATTGTCTGAATGAAGGAGCAAGACGCCGGGGCTCATGCGATGTGCTGATCTTTGCGCGCTGCTATGGACTTGTAGGGATGCTTTGAGTTGTTCATTTTAATGTTCAGGGAAAATGTAAACTAGAACCATAAACTTTGGGTCGTTCAACGCTTTTTGTTTTATTTTAAGCATGCATCTAACCGCTGATATTTTTCATTTTTATTCCAGTGAACCTCCTGCATTAAACTCTAAGAAAACAGTTTTCTTAACGTTTTCCTTATTTTTATTTTATTTATTTTTTTACCATGCTATAAAAACTAAAAGAGAGTTCATGGTAGAAGTCAATATCTGAAAATATCGACCTTGAAATCCAAGTTAGCGATGTTCTACCTGTGTTTGGATCCTTGCTTCAATGAGGCCAGTCTAATCCGTATGTCTAATCCGTATGTGTATGAGCATCAGAACATTCCAAAGCAGAAAATGTTCTGCTTCGGAATGGGAATCTGACTCCATTGATTGTGTAAACCATTAGGTTCTCTCATTTAGTTTTCTACTTGAACGACATGTCGTGTTATTTAGATGGAGGACTTCTGCCGCCACCTAAACTGTTCACTGGATTTCAGACATTTTGTCTTGAATCAGCCCTAAAAAGATTAATTGATCTATTCAGAATCAGACTGACAGATTTACTAATATCTATGTTCTTTTCCTAAACTTTTCCTCAAGTCTTCAACTCAATGATGCACCAAAAGCAAAGTCCACCACAGCAGTGATTTATGTAAATATAAAATTGTGTCGTGTATTAGGCTTCACACTGCATCTCAAAGTGTACACACCTTTGTTAAATTGCCATGGTTTTGTGTTACCAAATAGTAACCTGTGGGTGGACAGCGAAGTTAAGTAACTGAAAGAACTTGTCGTTCTGGCATCCAATTTAGTAAGTCTACCTAAACAAAACGTGAAAAGCCAAGATGGAAAAAGTGTATGTATGAACTTATAAAGTAGAGGTCAATACAAACTATAAATTGTGGTTTCTGTACCATAATATTCAGTTAAGCCAAAGTTCAACCTTGAAATTCTCAGCATAGAAATACCACTTCTAAGTCAAGCATGTTCTCTTACTGAATATTAGAAGATTTCCTGTTATTTCTTAGGTTTAAAATGCCAGTGTTTTGTTGGTTTGTTGAAAGTCTAAGCATCCATTTTGCATAAACACTAAAGTTCTGCAGACGGAAACTTTCCTATCGGCATTGTGTATGAGCATCAAAAAGGTCACGAGAGGGCGATCAGAAAAAATCTATAATGCAGGAATCACACAGTAAAATATTAAGTATCCTGGGGCCTTTGTATGACACCTCAACCTCAAGTTCAAGTCTTTCAAATCTCTAAAATCTACTGTCTCCTTCTTATGCCTCTGTAGTTTTTTTCCTTTTATTTCTTTTATGTCCTCTGCTGTACTTTGTTTTCCTCCACCTTTTATTTTTCTCTCCTTTAGCCTTTAAATTGGCACACTATTACATAACAGCAACTCTTCCAGATAGAAGAAAAACAAGGTGTGAAATGCACCGTATTGATGTGACAATCGGGTGGAAAATCTGCCAGTCAAACAACCAGAAAACAGCTTATAGTAGAAGCATATTTGTGTTGCTCACTAACAGAAAGGTTCAGGAAGCACACAAACCAACGCCAGTTGTTTTCTGGTATTCAAATCAGCTGTAGAAAAATTCTAAAAACATTTTTCAAAACAATTGTTTTCACTTGGGATTTTATTGATGTATGATGCACACAAAAAAATCCACATTATGTTGGATTTTTTTTCATGCACATTTTCATAAGACAACTGATATACTACTGAGATATTTCTCTCTATGATTCCTTAACCTACATTAACTTGCCGTACCTACCATATATTACAAAGGCATTTTATGTTTTTCCCATCAATATCTGGTTCTGTACAACTGGGTTATAGTTTACTGTTGGGTATGAAACAAAATCGGGCTACAGAAATTAGGTTTGTGACTCAGGATTACACATGTCGAAATAAATAAATAAATACATTTAAATTTAAGTTATTTATTAGCTAACAGAGCTTATGTCAACCGACTGGACTGCAGTTATTCCTCATGTATACATATTTGAAAGTATACCGTGGCACGTGTGTGCATATTAAAACTCTTGGTTTAAATAAGTGCGTCGTTAAGCCTCTGCAAATTCAACACAGACGGCACTTGAACTAAAGTAATAGAAAAGTCAACCGAGGTGGAAAACACAAAAGCTGCTTTTTTCCTCTCCAAGGACAGTAAATGCATATTAGTAATTAATAATGCCTATGATGAAAGTTTTCCACTCAACTGTTTAAAATTGAAGGCAGTTTTGTGTTCATGAATTGTAAAAGTTGCCTCTTCGTTATTAGAAAAACAGGGACGAACGTAGAAACCGAAAGACGAGGAGGTTGTGTGGTAGATTAGAGGTGTCTCGTGAATGTGCGAGTTGTATCTGTTCACTTTGTTCAAGTATGAATGCACTTGAGCGTGTTGTTGAATAGCAGAGAATAGGCTCTGATTCCCAAGTTGAAAGGCTGCTGGATGCCATTGTAATGGCACACCACCTAGAGTGCGTCTCATGTCTTTCGCTGAGGCGGCAGTCGCTGCAAATGGGACTTAAATCTCTCGGGGATCCCCGCACATGAAAGGTAAAACGAGGGCCGCTACTCGCCGCGCGGACACTAGGGGGTTCAAAAGGGCGGCCAATTGGAAAAGAAAGGCTGAAGCGCCGGGACCCCGGCGGTGTCAGCGGGGCCAAGCGCAACTGACATTACAGAAACAACCGCGGATAGGACCACAAACTTGGTGGTCCTGGTTTAAGCTGGTCCAATGCTTGGTGTCGATATGATGAATATTAGTTAGATTCAGGGTGAAACGCCCGCCCCCAAGCAAGATTGGTAAAACAAAAGCTGTAAGAATCACTCACTCCAGAATTTTACCAGCTACTAGTTTCTGAACACACTTTAACGTATTCTTGTATAAAAAAAAACAAACAAAAAAACAACATCTTTTTAATAATGTAATTACACCAACACAAACAGAACAAACAATATGTTTACATGTTTACCACCACATCATAGCAATCCCTTCCCAATTCATCCCCTTCCTAGATAATTTTCGTAAAATCAGTTCATTTCTCAGGTAGTGAAGTGGTTTTAATAGAACGTGGAATACAGTCATAAAAATTCTGCAGTTATAATTACAGTACTTTATTCTCTCACAATGTTATATTGTGCTTCTGTCAATGGCTGCTCTGATGATTTTCCAGGTGACTCTTCCAGGTAATGAGAGTTTATATATCTCCATAAGAGACACACATAGAAAATGGAAAATAACATTTGAATTTTTCCCATGCCGCCATGAAACTCTTTTAAAAAGTCAGCAAATGCTGCAAAGGGCAGAACAGAGAAGATTTAAGATACTCAATACTGACTGCTTACTTACTAAAATAGCCACTACTTACTGAAAAACAGCTTTGGCATTAAGGCCACTCTCTACTTCCTATTGAGAAGGTTTGTGGGTTTGTGCCAGCAGCTTTAAATCAGGCCTGTAGTGCCACGCTGTTATTCACTTCTTCTTCTACTGACTTCACTTCACCATCTGGAAGCTTGAGCGCCTTTGCTACTTGATCAAATTCACTCTGCACTTCATAAATGTACCCATGTGGTGGTGAGTAACCCATGTTGGGTTAGGCTAACACTGTCTGTGGTCTAGTTGAAGTTAGAGCTCAGTTTCCTTCTAAAGATTAAAGCTGAAGCGACAACATTACT
Organism: Poecilia formosa; assembly: GCF_000485575.1. NCBI lineage: Eukaryota > Metazoa > Chordata > Actinopteri > Cyprinodontiformes > Poeciliidae > Poecilia > Poecilia formosa. Next base: position 541,739 of record NW_006799970.1, on the reverse strand, counting down.
GATACAGCCGCAGTCAACCACGAACTGCAGGTAAACATAACAGAGCAAACCATTGCAAAATTAATATAACTTCTAGGGCTGGGCAATAAATCGATTTTATCAGCTTAGCCAATTTTTGGTTTTTGAAGATTACATTTTTGGGGAAATTTTAAACATGTTCCCCATCAATGCACTCCTTGGGTTTTCATAGTTGAGCATGTTGTGAAGTTATACTTTGGTATTGGTTTGAATGCTAATACTTATTAGTTAATGGAAATAACCTTTGAACAAATTAGCACAACTCACAGAAGGGATGATTGATATAAAAGCCACTTTTTAAGAATATTTATAATTTCCTTTTTTAGAAAAGGAAGTGAGAAAAAAAAGTCCATTACAATCGGAAATTGGATCTGGTAAGGAGAAAAAAAAATCGGAGATTGCACTTTTAAGCCATATTGCCCAATCCTAATAAGTTCATCTATATTTTGGACCATTAAAGCTACTGTACCAGATTGTGAAAAAAACTCATAGAAACAACAGGCGTGTGTGTGGTGAGGAGCGGGATTTAAAGGGGGGGGAGAGCCTGAATGCAGGAAAAAAAAAAAAAAAGACTGAGGGAGATTTGGACAAATGACAGCCCCTGCTGAAGGCAGTGCACTGCGCTACCTTATCTCTTCCCTCTTTCTCATCTCTTAATGCTTATTTTCATCACTTTGCTTAAAATATTGATAATCAATTAGCACTACGTCTGTTTTGCTACAGAATCTGTGTCATGGTCTATCACTCTGTCAGAGCCAATTCGCCACTATTTCAAAGTTCATTTTTCCTTGGCGGCTCTGTGCCTTTGGAGGAGTCATTACGTGGGGGAACATAGCCTGGGGTGCAATCACCTATTCTCTTTCATTACTGGGGAGATGGAGAAGGTGAGAGAGATTATTAGAACTTTGGAATGATCACAAAGCTTCACGCCGCCTGTCAGATCCCCCCTACGTGTAATTCATCTGGCCCCGCTACCCCCCCCCTCATCCTCCTCTCTTACTCATCCCCCTCACCTCTCTCTCTCTCCTCCCTCCTCCTCTGCGCCTCCCACCCCCATCAGCCAGGGGTTTGGCCACAGACATTATTCATGAACATCTGCAGCGTGCTGAATATTCCACAGCCTCCGCCGTGATGAAAAGGGAGCTGCCCCTTTGACTTGAAAATTAACATGCCGGCACAGAGATTAAGGACTCGCCCGCTCGTTCCGAGCTGAACTGGACCACGCTGAGTCCGGCCGGGACGACAACTCTGGCTGGGTGGAGCAACGGCAGAATAAACGAATCTGGGAGAGGAATTTGCTCTTTGTAATGGCGAGGGAGCCGTTTTGGTGTCTAACATGGAAACGAGGTTTTGAAATTTTTATTCCACTTCAAAGCAGTGAAAGTAGCCGCGGTGTAAGGTGCACAAACACGGACTGAAACCTCCTCTTAGGCATCAATCAGATCTCAGGTAGAGCTTCAAAAACACTGCAGTCAAGTTAGTTTGATAAAGGTAAGGCAACCTACTATATGTATCTGTCACAGTTTAAAATTACAAATAAAATATAATAGTGTCTTTGTCTATAAAACAAACATTATATTATAGTAATGATAAATTATTATTGTACAATTATTATTACTCTTATTATTTGCAGAGATGTACCAAGAAATCGACAAGTTTCAGTTTGACCAACTGGCCGAAAACGGACACATCTGATCATCTGATCACATCTGTAAGAGCAGCCAGGTCTGGCTGACCTCATCGCTCTTCAGTGTAGATGCCGTCACTGAGAAAAGAGACTTAAAGTTTGGCTAGTTTCAGCATCAGTGACGTGTTTACAAATGGTATCAAATTTAAGAAGCTGCCTGTAAAGGAAACTGTTTTCACAACTATAATGTAAGACATGTCTGAAATGTATTCAAACTGTGAGAGAGGGAATAAAATCTCCAGAAAATGACAGGAAGGCTAAATGTAGCACAGCACACATTGCTGTTGCAGTTTAAAACCTGTGCAGTTAGCTGGATTTAAAAAAATGTTGGCATCCTTTTAAAGGAAAAGCTTTGGTTTTTAAATTATTAACCAATAGGAATCTAATAAGATCTGGTGCTACGAGATTTTACAATACAGAAGTTTTACCACAGTACTTCTAGTCAAAGTGAATTCAGCCCCTCAAAACACCATCTAGTTGCTGTCAGTGTCCAACTTTGACTCATAAAGTAAGTATGTAAGTATGATTAATATGCCTTGGATACGAAGAAAAGCAATTTTAGCTTTATGCGTTGGAGTGTCTATGTTTGAGACCCTTATTTTGAAGTTGGAGCGCAAATATTTTCTGCTCTTATTAATTGTGGAGCTGCCACCAGCATTGAAGAAGCCAGCCTGGTCCAACCAAGTTTAAATTACTCGCTTCCAATAAACCACAGAAAAACATAAACCTGCCAGCTATGCTGGCAGTGAAGCTACAAAGTACAGTGAGAGGCGACTGCTAGCTGCTAATGGTGCTAAAGTCAACATCTCTTTTGGAGCAAAGCACGTCTACATTAAAAAAAATATTTCACAGTTTGTGTAAAGACATTTTATCATCTCCTGCGTGAAACCTAAATTAATTCAAGAGGCAAAACTTTAACTGGATAATTCCACACTGACAAGAGATTTATTTAAAGGTTGTATTCTATTTTATTGAGAATTTTTTCCTGGCATTTAGACCATCTCAGAATTGGACATCTGTAAGGATTCTTAATCTTAATCAAAATCTTATCTGGTTCTCAAAAACCAAATGTTGTTTATCATTTTGTCTCGTAAGCTGTTGCATGCTAATTGTTAATAATAGGCGCTAAAGTCAGTTTGAAAAGTAAACTCTGAAATTACTCTGTTTTAAAACAAAAGCAAAACCATTTACTACTGTGACTGCTCTCTCAACTAGTATGAACAACTGATGACTGTTTACAGCAGCAAAGCTGTAGAAATAACACTTTAAAGCTGTTCTCGTAATTCATTTGAATTACAGTTAGACATAAAAATCAGCTAAAATCTGTTTTTGCAGGTCAAAGCTTTACAAAAAAAAAAAAACAGATCAAAATTGTCCAGAATACTTTGATATGTGAATCTCTTATTATTTAGTAGCAGATTTATCAGCTAGCACAGTTACTTGCCAATTACAGGCCTTACAGTTGCAGCTCCGTTTCACAGACTGGCGGTAAAGCTGGGTCAAAGCTTAAAAGCTCCTGATAAACACCTCATGGCACCATCTCACCTCTGTGTATCTCTTTCTTTTGTGCTCCCCTGGGTATCTCGACATGAAAAGCTCAGCCAGAGAACGGAGACTCTTCCTCTCTCACACCAGGAGCACCACTCTCTGAGAGAACAAGCATCCTTCCTCACCTTCTCCCTCTCTCATGTCTGTCTCTTGTCCTTTGTATGTCCTCTTGGACCCATGATTCTTATTTTGTTCCTTTGACACGTCGGTAGAAAAATACCAACGGGGATTTGTGAGAGGGAAGTGCTCCAGTCACCAGAAAACTACTGACTGCCTACAGTGCTAGCTAGAATTACACACATACACTTACCTATTAATTTTACGTTAATTTGGGGGCTCTTAATTAATAAATCAAACTATTTCTTAATAGTGCAACATTAGGTAACAAATTATTTTTCAAAACAGGAGTTTGTGTGCAAACTTTGAGTTTATTGTGAATCTTTTTGCCTAGCATACAGATTCAAAATGAGAAACAAACACTGCATTTGCTTTTTAATACCCTTTTCATGCAAACTTCATTCTGGCTGTACTCAACAGCAGAGCAGACACAGTTTTTCAGAAGGGTAAAAATGAGGATTTTCCTAATCGTAAGGGTAACCTGCCTCAATGAGTTTTGTTTGGGATTTTTGACCCCTTGGGACACCACCGTGTCCAAGTTTCAGTGATGACTTGAGCTAGTGATTTAAAGTTGAAGAACACTGAGGTAGAACTCTGTTTTTATTAATTAATCCATTTGGTCCAAAGCACCAATGCCGCTGACAATCAGCCCCAGAGCATGATGGTACCACCACCTTGCTCGACAGTTTCTCACTGTAGTCCAACAATGAGAACTACAAAATGACAAACTTATTTTGGATTTAGTTTGTCTATGTGGGAAAGATTATGTTTTAGTGAACATCCCTTGTGTTGTAGCAGATTATAGTTCATGGTAGGGTTGAGCCTCGGTGGTTCCTGGAAGAAATTTTCTTGATTTATGTGGAGAAGAAATTCAGAGTAAGTGGGTTGAACATGAAGACCAAAGTTGATCTTCGTGACTACAAATGAATAACCAGCATGCGGTGGAAAAGTTGTATTCTGACCTTTCTGGCTTTAAAGAACTATGAAGACTAGATAATTATGAATCCAGTGCAGAACTTTAAACTTTCACTTGTAACCAAGTTTGATATCTCCTCCTGGGAACATTGAGGTAAGGTTAAGCAACAGTAGTGATAGATTATTCAGCCGAGAAGTTTGGAGGCAGTGTGCAACAACTAAATGATGTCTTCTTTTAAGATTGGCTGCCAATCATTTCCTAATGAGGGTAAAGACAAAAAGGTAGAGCAGAAACAGCTGCACTGAAAGCAGCCTTGTGTGTGTGTGTGTGTGTGTGTGCAGTAGAACAATGCTTATTGCAGCGAACATTTATGTAGTTGATCTGTGCTGAATATCTGTTTGAGCAAACAAAGTCTATCTGAACTCATTAAATTTGGATATATTTAACTAAATATATAAGCACTAAATGAGATTGTGTCAAAACTACTTTCACCACAGCTTTCTAAATTATCTCCAAAGTCAGATTACCGCTCTAGTAAATGTAAAACACCCCAGTCTCCTGTTGTGTATTACTGTTGCATGTCAATTTGACGTCATTACTCAATAAAAATTAACAAACCAAGTATGATGAAACTTTGAAGAGCTTAGGCATGAAAAAAACAAGATTATGTGTTGTTGCGGCAATGGCTTCAGTGATGAAAAAGCTCTAAATTATGTGTTTTTTTTCACCTACAAGTATACAAGTTTTGAGAAAGAGCCAAAGGGATAAGAATGTATTCCCCAGCCGTATAAAGCATTTAGAAACCCAGTGTAACTTGTTGATACACACCGGCTGCTCAAATTGGAAAAAGAAGGTGATTACACTTTGCAAATTAAAAGACAAATTTGTCCATTTGTATATTTTGTACTTATAGCAGCAGTATGAAATATATCTGTTTTCAAACTCTAGCTGATGTGTTGTTAGCAGCTGGCTACACCAGTCGTACTCTACTTTACCTTAGGGCTGTGTAAAACATTAAAACATGTTGCAACCTTATTGTTGCTGTAATGATGTGTTAGACTGTTTGGGCAGAATAAGAAATAATTATCGATCTTCCGTTTCAATCAATTTGATCATGTTCTAGACGTTTTTTATGGCGGGGGGTGTATTTCTATGTTAATGCATCGACAGAGTCAAACGGTGACGTGATACGGTGAGGACCAGCTCATGCTTAATCACACCAATAATCCGTTTTTAAAGTCAAATAGTTTCTCATTTCCCTTAATGCACGTGTCTGATTTAGATGACCGTGATGCTAAAGCTCATAAAGAGTGTCGGGAGCGTCACGAAGGCAGAAAATGAGGAGAAATGTGAGTTAATCAAAAGTGATCCTACGAGATCTTTCCCTGATAATAATCGGCAAAATTATCCATTTTTCTACACATCCTGTGCTTGAGTGTGTCGGTGCTACAAAGAAATCGAACTAGTTCGCTTGAAAAAAACTTGAAAAATGACAGAGAAAAATCGAATCTAAAAGTCTGAGGTATGAACACGTTCAAAAATGCTGTAAGGAGAGAAAAGACAAAGAGTAGAAAAATACACTTTCAATGCCTTTGAATGGAGGAGCAGTCAGAGGGTTCTGACATGGGCTGGAGCGGGACTCTTTCCACTGCCTCTTGTTGATTGTAAATGGCAGAGCAAGTTTACTCTGTCAGCTGGAGCCAAAATGGAGTCTGACAGCTTTGTCAGGGAGTTTGAGCGGCTCAGTGGCAGGGCAGGAATCGGGTTGATTCAGTTCCTTTCATCTCCAAATCGCCGGCGTACGCTCGTGAAACCTCCATGGTAATTTGGGAAAAAAAAAAAAAAGTGGAAAAGCGGAGAGAGAAAGAAAATCCCGGCATAGTTTGTGGATGACAAGCGATTTCTTTTTTTCCAAAACACTTGTCAATATACAACAGAGGAGCAAAGACTGAGAAAACTGACAGACCAAAGTCTGAAAGAGCTGGATGCAGAACAAACATGTCAGGAGATGTTAGCACTTTCTGCAAAAAAACAAAAACAAAAAAAACAAAACAGATATTAATAATCTGAGTGCTCAGTCCTACCTTTTCTCCCTCCGCCTACGGTTTTCTTTGTAAATTATTCCACAAGATAACTGTGCATTACAACCCACTCAAGATCGCGGCCTCTGCGTTTCCTGACTGCAGCCTCTACATTACTCCGACCACCTTGGAAACCTTTGAGGCTCTTGTTCCTTTCATAACCGACCTAAAAATATGAATCATGTCAGCAAGTGTAAATGCACTCCAGGCCTATTTATTTTCTTCATTTAGTTCCATAAACATTCCACTGCCCCAAAACTCTTCAGCAGAGAAATGTAAATACCAGTCCAGAGCTGGTGTTTGAGAGCTCGGATTGAAAGAATAAAGAAAGTATTACGAGCGTCGCTTTGTTCTCTTACGCTCCCATGGCTTTATATCTCCAATCCCCTCTTCTACCTCTGTATGCTTGCTTCTTTTTCTTAGCTTTTTTTTTTTTTTTTTAAATTACAGGATTCATTTCTGACTAAACGCGAGGAGGATGTAGTGTAAAACAAATCTCTATCCGATATTTATTTTTTTTCCCCCCACCTCGACAATGCATGTCAGTAATTAGCCGACCAGTTTGGATCCAGGTTTTTTTTTTTCTTTTTTTTTGACGGGTGCCTCAGTTTGCCAACTTCTACCTTTTGTTCTTGCCACACAATAACCGCCCACTCGCCCTCGGTGTCTCTCTCTCTCTCTGCTTCACACCCACACAGGGCGTTACACAATTCATCCAAATGTGCTTCGCTTTAAAACCCCATTACTTAGCCCCTGATGCTTTGTTTAACACAATTAAAAGAACAGGCCATTCATGAGATCCGAGAGCCTTGCCCTGCCCCTGTATCCCTCCTCGGTTTCACTCCGCTCTTCTTCTGTGGTTCAGCGTTGGCCGGGGGAGTTACTGTGAACAGCCCAGCTTAGTTCCCCCTAATTCCCCGGGTTTTGTTTGCATATAGGCTTAGCTTGGTTCCATTTGAAACAACTCAATGCCATGCCTCGCACCCCCACACCCCCAACTCCTCCCTGGCTGCAAACAGGCCAGTGATCAACTTTAAAGAGTGGCCAGCAAAATGGAAAAAGCAAAGTCCACACACACGCACACACACACACACACACACACACACACACAAACACACACGTAACTGAAGAGCCAAACAAGGTTGAAGGGCACTGGCATCTACGTTCTGACACACTTCAAAAGGGTGAAAAGACTCAGAGGCTTTTTAAGTAATGACAACTTAGTCAGACTTGGCAAACGGTCTGCTGGTAATTTCAGGTTGGAGCTCTTCACACAAGTGTGTCAGTCCCGCAGGAAGGACTTAGTTTAAAGGCTAGAGAGGTAAATGAGAGACAAAGGCTGCTGGTCAGGTGTGGCTGGCAGCTCCTTGTTGAAAAGAGACAGAAATATTGAAACAAGTTTACATTTTAGATGGCTGGCATTTTTAAAAAAAAATAAAAAGTTAATTGGAGGTGCGAGTATTTGTGGTGTTCAGCGTGTTTCTCGATATCCTGACAAGTTTCTACTCCCAGACTTTGGTCAAATCTTCTGAATAATTGACCTGAAATATGCGACTGCTTGAGGTAAAACTACATTCAATCATCCACCGTCTTCTGCTTATTCGGGTCACATGTATGAAAACTGTATCAAAAACGAAAGACAACAGAAAAACAGACTTTATAGTTCTTTACTGATCTATAGGTGTAATGATAGAGGAGAGCTCTACACACTCTGAATATCTGAACCATGTTTTCCCTCTCCATCACAAACCAAAGTAATTAACTCAACCTTTAACACTGATATCAGTCGGTACCATGCTCTGTGTGCCCGTCAGGATGAGATATGGCAAAGTGTGGAGCGTGGCTTTGCTGCTAGTCTGCTCTGCGGATCAGAGGTCTGTGTTTTGGCCATTTGATTAAAGTTTAACTCATTTGTTCTGCGGACCAAACAGCACTTGAGGATCACTGACAACAATAATGAAAGCCTGTATTAATTATTTGACCATTTGCAATCAGGCCGCCCTGTACAAGCTCTAACTACTTAATCATGTTAATTAATAAAACAACCCGTTCTTAATAGGGTAATACCATATCCATAATTAATCTGATGAATTATGCATATGGGATCTAATTGTTAAGGGAACGGCTTTAATTGTTGGAACCGTTCATTTTCATAGTTTTCCAAACAGCACCAAATGTTGTGGTTTAAGAGGGAAGGCAAAGTAAATGTTAATTGATGAAGCTCACTTAACTATAAATGCTCCTAGGCACACACACTCTGCAGCTGAAATGTTCATGCTAGCCTATGTGTGAGTTGATATTGATCTTTCTTTAAAGCTCCTCTGGTAATACACCCCTCCACCCCCAAAACACTGTCAGATAGGAGCCCAAAATTGGCTTAAAACCACTAATTACATCAGCGCTGAAAGGAAATCATTGATCAGTGGCATTATGGGAAATTAAACTGGCCCCCAAAACTGGATCAAAGTGAATGAAGTGGCTTAGTGGGGTTTCACTGGGGCTTTGCAGACGGGGGACAGGATTATCACCCTGTACACACACACACACACGCCTCATTACAGAGAAACAGCAGTGCTAAATGATGCACATGCATTTATTAAAGACTATACTTGTTCACGACGTATTAAAAACAACTGTAGCTAAATTTAACCACCATAAATCTCACCATCACCCACGGTCAAAGCACCAAAACACGTCAAAGTGTTTCTTGTTTGAAGATGTAAATCATTTTTGCAGGAAGTGCTTTATATAAAGCTGGTTTATAATGTGAGCGTGGTCCAAAGTGAGCAGGTCTCATGTGGACCTGAGGGCAGATCCACTGGGAGAATGAATAAAAGAAAAGGGGCCCCTGCTGGTGCATCTGGCCCTCTATTGGTGCCCCGAGACCAAAGTAATCTGTTTCCTCTGCCCCACAAGCCTCGCTGCTGGCCTCTTAGGACTCCAGTTCTGATGCTTGGGGACACCTTCAAGTATATTTAACAGTTCCCAAGCTGAACCACACATGCTATAAAAAGTAAGGGGTCTTAAAGCACTAAATACATTCAGATGATCTTTAATTTCCTATTTGAACTCAATTACACTGTGTTCTCAGCTTGCTCAAATTTCTAACACTTGGTTTGGGTTTTAACACTTGTGGATTTGCGTTCATGATCAAGACTAAAGTGTGAGCGGTTTGCAACCCTAACGCGAACCGCATGCACAGAAGAAGAATGCTGACGTTTACGACCGTATTTGGATCAGTTTAAAGTTATTCAGCAATGAGGGGGGCGACATTATTGTGACATGATCATAACGACACCAAGTAAGCTAATACTAAGAAATAGCAAATAATATCCTTTTTGTATGCGTTTCTCTTGGTGCAGATTTATGACTCGTCTCGTCATTGACATAAAAGTAGAATAAAATGCTACATCACTGTTCACGATGCAGATGCTCTGAAAATAATCGGATACGTATCAAAATTAGTACCACAAGTCAGATTTCTGTTGTGGTGGAAAGATTGGAATTGGGTCGTTAAGTCTGCCATGAAAAAGTTGGATATAGGTTGCATGTGGACAAAACAGTGGATTTGGGTCGAATTCGCCTGCTGTGTGAATGAAGCCGAACACGACAGAATCTCAAATAGATCATAAGAAGCTGTGGTGTAAGAAGATAAGGAAGTTTTACGTAACCAAATCTGCCAAACCTTGTAGAGCTGTTCTGTTGGTAACCTACAGAATATGTTTCTAGTATAGCTGTTCAACACACTGAAGGCAGACATATGTAGTAAAATGAGAAAAGGCTTTAAGATTACATTTAAACCCAGAAATGACGTCTCATACACAATAAATTTATCCGCAGTCATCTTCTGCTCAAAATACATGCCTGGGCCAGGAGCCAGTGGTGTTATGAAGATGTAATCACAATTTCAAACCAAACCAAAATATTTACCAAGGTTTTCTACATATTTAGGACCACAATATTGTTACAGGACAGACACGCAGAGCATAAATCTGCAATTATCTAGATCACCACAATGTTGATTCTTAAAAGCATTCGGGTCTGATGATATTCCTGTATCTATTTCAAAAGGAGGAATTACCCAGAAGGAATATTTTCGATTTTTCTTTTTTAAACCCACAATCTTCCTAAATCTCAACAAAGATTCAGATTTTATAGTTTTCGGTAACATTTTTTCTGTTTACTTTTTTTTTTACTACACTTGTTTCAGTGGCTGTTGTGTTTAGTCTCTGATTTGTCTTCAGCTGCGGCTATTGAAATAAGCCTTCTGCTCTTCTATGTGAAGACAATCAGATGTTTGTATACTGCTCAAAAAAATAAAGGGAACATTTCACTTTAATTTTGTGTGTGGCTCCAAATCCAGGCCTCCATTGGTTAATAAATTTGATTTCCATTGATGATTTTTGTGTGATTTTGTTGTCAGCACATTCAACTTTGTACAGAACAAAGTATTCAATGAGAATATTTCATTCACTCAGATCTAGGATGTGTTATTTGAGTGTTCCCTTTATTTTTTTGAGCAATGTATATTAGGGTTGGAGTTTAGTTTATAGAGAAGGGGCTACAGGTGGAGTACAAAGAAAGAAAACAAGTCGGGTTGATGTAAAATCTAATCTATGAAAACACAAGTGAATGTGAGACATTATGTAACAATGCCACAACATTCAATTGGAGGAGTGTCTATTGTGAAGTTAAAACTACAGAAACGTGTTAAAATGTTGCTTGTTATGCGAGTTAAACCCCCAGATTTACTCTTAAACCATCCCTTGACCCATTCGAAACCAAAACAACACTTTAGTTGATCCGTTTTTGCCAATCCTTGTTCCTGACAGTGAGCAGCCCACACTAAGACACAGAAAGCACCACTTAGCACAAAGTTAGCTACATCAACCCCACTTGTACTCATATTGTGCATCAATCTTCTTACGCTGGCAAATCCAGGGCTTACATTACACAGAAATAAGCAGTGGATATTGGTAGAATGAGCTTACTGGGGCATTGTTTTAACTGAGCTTTCACAGGGAATTTCCTGGCCTACAGTTAAAGAAAGAAGATATTGAGGACAAAAATAAAGTAGTTGTTGGCCACCGTCTACGGTAGATGGAGTTCAGCGGATTTAGGGGGTGTTAAGATGATTTGTAGGCTTTTTCTCCTATCAGATCATCTAAAATGTGAGTGATTACACTGGTAATCATCTGCAAGCCCACACTGGCTCAGTCTGTGCTTAAGAGATAAAGGGCGAGAGACTGACTTAAGAATGGAGGCAGGAAGAGAGCGACAGACCTGTGAAGGAGACAACAAAAAGAGGGATAGGAGGAAGAAGGTGGCAGATTAGGATGGCCATTCTGCCTCTTCATCAGCTCCTCTGTCTCTGCATCTCTCTGTCTTTCTCTTCTGCACATTCAGATATTCATTTGTGCTTGGCCAAACAAATAGCTGACACTGCCTCATCAAAGCTTTGGATTGGCAGCCTGGGCCAAGTGGGGCTGTTGACAAGCAAGGGCACTGAAAGCAGAGGAGGAGAGGAAGGAGCAAGACAGAGAAATCCTTCCTGTAATTCCCCAAACCGTAATCCATTGGGTTTAATGGCGTATGTGTGTGCGGGGATTAGACGTTTATCATTACTGCTCTGGTGCCGTTATGTGTCGGTGTGTTAAGAGTGAGGGAAGAAAAGCCAAGCTTGCATGGAAGGCCCAACAATGCCGGCAGAGGGATTTAATCCACAGCTCTCTATCACATATCCACATATTTGGCCAATAGGAGTGACACCTGGCTTATTCACTTCAGCTGATGCCACCGATTAGGTCTGATCTGGAGACAACCCTCACTGCACTCCCCCTCATCTGCACTAATTCTCAGACATCTGTTGTTGGACTTTATTTTCCGCAACATTACAGATTTTGCTCCTGTGGGAGTAAGAAAAGTCTCCCATAAATCCGTAGCTTCGTCAGGTTAAAAATCCGGTAAAAATGTAATTCTGTTAGTGGTACATCTTCACACGCAATTCGTTTGTGCCACTCTACTCATCTCTGATAGACTGTATAAATCACAAACAAATGTTAGCTGAGAGAAGGTATTGAAGAAGTTGAGAATATACCTGCAGGTCCAAGAGAATAAAGACAAAGTCAAAACTTCAGGTTAAAACTTGGGTTGAGATGTGGCTTTGACCTACCTCTCAAAGAGTTGAGACCTGACTTACACTAGTTCCTTAATGACGTGAAAGATTTAAGGCGTGCCTTGAAATTGCTCCTTGGAGGCTTAAGCATGACTTTGACTTGCCACTTAACATAGGGTGAAAAAGTGGACAATTTACTTGAACTGTTCCCTCAGTGACATGAGACTTCACTTTGGTTTGGTTGCTACTGGATTGAAATCTAACTTGACTTGAGACTTTATTTGGAGTTGAGGCAAAAGACGACATCACTGACTCAAGTCTTGATTTAGACTTTGGACTTCACCTTAGATAGAGGATTTAAGTTGCACTTGCAACTGAAAGACTTTAAACTTGACTTGGAAAAATGACTTGGGAACATCTTTGCTAGCTTCTGGTTCGCTGAAACATGCTCATTAAACAACAGCTCAAAAATGTTTTTTGTTTTTTTTTCTGCATGTAGGAGCAAAGCTGATCAAATCAATCTTTACTCTGGAGTCCACAGCCGGGATTGGCCTCGGCTTTGTCCGTTGGCTCGAGAAAGACATGAATCAAACCGAGGGAGACAGATTAGCCTTTGGTAACAAGGGATAATGGTCAGAACATAAGAAAAACATACTTTCACCATCACCAGACACAAGCCTGGACATCTTTCTTTTAAGCTAACACGCACTAATTCACGGGTCGGCAGAAACCCTCCCAAATGTACACATGCTGAACATGTGTCCTGCAGATGTAGTAGCTATGAAAAAAGGCCCCTGTTCTCCTTGTGTATATGAGATAGAAAGAAAGTGAGTTAGAGAAACACAGAGACAAGAAATACCTGAAGAATGCAAATACATGGGGGGAAGAAAGAAGGAAAATTAAATGAACATTAATTCTCCCTTAGAAATTCCCTCTCCTCAGCACGAGGAGATGAAAGAGGAGCTGTGTGCGTTCTGATATTTATGTCTTCTTAAACACACGGCTGGAGTTTTGGTTTGGTAGATGGGGGCCTTGGCTGCAAGGGTACCCAGGGGCCCCTTATTGCCTGGTTTGCTAATTAGGCATAAATCTGCACGATGGAGCCAATGGTGGATTAATTAACTGTTTATTTCTCTTCACTCCTCCCCTGGAACCAGCGGATCTGGGCCGTGGGATGTGGAGGAAGAGTGGACGAAGTATTGGGTGTGGCATTTTGGACAAATGAACGACTCTGACAGTTGCAAATGTGCGTGTGCGTGTGTGTGTGGCCTTCTGTAAATAACGTGTCAGCGCTGTCTTTTTAAATGAATGTGGGTGGATGTCTCTGTCATTAGTCACACCGCTATGCTTGTTAGGTTGGAGTGGCGACTGCAATGCAATACTAAAAGTACCAGGCGAGGGCACGAGGGACCAGGAAGCAGAGACCAGAGGAGTGGCTAAAGACTGAGGACAATGATGAGAGATGGGTGGGATAAAATGGGAGTATTAAGGAAGGTAAAAGGAGAGAAATAAGTGGTCGGCTGTGCGCGTGTGTCTATTGGGGGATCCGGGTAACGCTGCAATCTGTACACAATTAGGACTCCATTAGAAGTTTAAAACAACTCATGACTTCCATCTGTTCCTGAGGCTGGGAATGTAAGATTGGAGACGACAGGTGTCTAAATGTTTATCAGCCCTGCTGCGTTTATTCTTGTGTCTCTGAGGTAGGAGGAAAAATGACCTGCACAAATCTTACTCAAACTAACATTCACCGCGGCAAGAATAAAACATGTGCTGTTCAAAACCTCGGGAGTCGGGACTACATGTACTTTGGCAGCAAGAGTTTAACTCTATACAACTATGAGGTTAAACACAAATTAGGCACGAGCACTCGCATAAGCTCGCACATCAATTAACAACAAAAAAAAAAGGCTGCAAAGACAAATCTGTTTACATTTGAGATGTGAAATGTATTGATATTAAGCCAAATGGATAAACAGGTTTTCAATTTCACGATCTTTGATGATCAGGGACATTCAGCTCTTTTTTAAAGACTAAAAACAACAAAGACGTAACACTAGCTTAAGATGATTATTTCTGAATTGTCAACTACAAGGTAAAGTTAACTTCATATAGAGCTAAATTATTATACTACAACTGGTTTTTTTAAGTAAAACGTATGAATATTTGCCATGGTAAAAAACAGACCTTAAAGAAAGCACAGCTAAAGAACATGGTAAACAGACTTTCAGCACTTTGTGCAAGTTTATATCAAGGACTTCATTCAGAAGATTTTAATTTTCGATTTTGACAAAATCAAACACCGTCTTTTAACGGCACCAACATTTTGTGACTTCTTGTCACCATTTGGTCCCAAATCTCCTTTTACTTCATTCTCATACTCTGCTTGTGTACTTTACCAAATGTTTCCAGTTTATTTCTCGTGACAGTCGGGTGTTTTTGATGCAGTAGGGCTAAAATGCTTGAAAATGTTTAAACCACACATTTAATTTAAATGTTTAGCATGTTGTTTTCAGCAGATTTTTTGAATCACTCTGCAATCGATTGATTCCAGTTTTTAAATGTTGTGAGCTGGATGTACGTTTACAACCATAGTGTCCAAGAAACGCTTTTTTGGTTGGACAGGTAAGAAACAGTTTATGGCCACATCTGGAGCAACAACACTGAGTAAAGAGCAGCGATTGTTAAACATGTGCTTTTACTCATAATACATGGTTAGGGTTGTTGTGGGTGGAATTATATGATCATTGCTAATGAATTTGAAGAGTTGTATTTCGACGCATTCTGCAGTATGCTTCATTTACACTGATGAGAATGGCTCTCCATTGTATTTGGTCTGAAAAAAAAAAAGAATGACCTTCCCTAAAGTAAGTCAAATAAATTGAAATTATAGTGCATCATTAAGCAAGACAAAGCAGAACTAGTTGCTAAATCTGTCCAGTGTCAAGCAAGACAACATGACCGTTTCGGTCAACATCGCTATGTCAGTTATACATCTGAACTTAAACATTAATTAAAACAACCATCTGTGCATCTCCAACGTCTATTGGGTCAGACTTTATTTATTTTATCACATTGCAGGAACGTCTATTCATCGTATCACAATCTTTATTTGACCAAGAACCTTCTTGTACCTACAATTTAGCTCCAATCCTTCATCCGGCTCCACATGTCACCCCCTTTGAGCATTTTATGCAGATTTGCAGCCAATTTGTTGCTTTCCAATTGCAAAATAAACATAATAATGAGTGGGAAGAAATTCTTTAAACATGTGTGTAAAACACTTTTCAAGTGCAAAAGGAAGATTCATGGGGATGTTCATGCGGCGCGCAATCAAGCCGCCGTCTGCACAGCCTCCCCAGCAATGAAACATTTAATCTGCAATGAACACTTTTCTGTCGTTTTCTCTCCCTCTTTTGGACCTTATTCCTCTGCACCCCCCACCCTTCCCTCCCTCCTGTTAGCCTCTATCTTCTTCTTCTCTCTCTCTCTTTTTCTCTCTCTCCCTCTCTCTGCCTCGCTGGAGATCCTTCCCTCTGGCTGCCAGAAACCACAATCATAAAATTATTAAAATGCTGTTTGGCTGCCATTAATCAGCAGTGGTGATAAATCCTCGTGTGGGAAGTGACAGAGCATTAGTAACATACCTCTTGGCCTCAAAGACAGAGAGTAATGAGCCACGAGCCGGACCGGGTCAATCATAAACTCATCAAATGCGTCATTTAATTTCTTCATTTAGACAAACACAATTTGTTTATGGGAAAGATATCAGGTGTTGTGGAATGAGAAACGGCGCTGAAATGCTGGTGCATTAATCAGGGCTTGATTACACGCGACTCTGCGGTTGTTTATCCTAATTTCATTCATTTCCATCAACAAAGCAAACACAGACGAACACAGCCATTAGTGATGGCTGGGGATGGCACAATTACAGCCTCGTATTAAATAAAGTGATGATGAATGGTCCAATACAAACTAAAACAAAGGGGTTTTTATTACTTCAAATCCATTCCAGCCTTTGCCTTCCTGGTGTGAAAAGAGGGGAGACGCCGTTTCAACTTTACCACCGAGACATATTGATGAGAAAGAAAGAAAAAAAAAAGGGGGGGGTGAAATGAAAAAAAAAAACTTTTAGAGAAATATTAACTCCTTTGAAATGACAGTTGGTTATATATGATAGCAAAAGGCTGCCTTATGCATGGAAACTTCTGTCACAGTTACATTTTTAATTGAAATCAGTGGGTGAGCTTGTTATTGAAGCAACCGAACCCGTGACGGCAACACACAGAAACACACAAGCGCATAATCCGTTTACCTACGATGCACACAAACGTTACGCGGCGAGCACGAGCACTTGTGTGTGTGCTCGTGCGTGTGTGTGTGTGTGTGTGTGTACCCCACATACCCCCCACAGGAGTTGATAAAGATGAAGAAACTAGCAGCAAAGTCAGAGATTTTTCTTGATCATGCAAGGCTTCAAGAACCTAACCAGCATGTTTGCAGCCTGTTGATGCAGGCAACGCAACGCTTCCAAAACAGCATGGGACGTCCACGTTTTTCTCCATGCTGTACTGCTGAGTGCGAGGGATTAAAAATAAAAACACGACAAAAAGGCCGTAAGGCTGCAAGACTGACCATCTGTATTTAAATAATGTTTCATCATTATTATTTTTTTTTAGAACATCACACATTTTTGGGGGTAGGGGTAAACATTTAGCAGTTAGCTGGAAAATGAATGAAAGACAGACTGCTATCCCTTTTCTTCATCAGCTACAACCCAGCTGATGAATTCCTTATACATTCTCTTCTGCAGAGAAATGGCAGGCAGATGAGCTAAAGTTTGGACAGATGCTAGGTAAAGCTAAAGCTAACTCATTACAAAAACACACTGATGTTTAAAAGTCCACATTCATGGCTATTTTTACCTATTTTGACAGAACTACATCTAAGCGAATGTTTATTTGAGACTGTCCATTTATAATTACTAAAGCATTTTTTCATTTACATACTTTTGATATTGTTAAATAAAGGAGAGAAAAAAAATTTAAACATTTTTGTTTTGTTTCCTTTACCAAAGATTTTACCGGATCATGATTTCAAAGATGGTGAGCAAACTGCATGTTACATTTTAAATACAAATACGTGCTTATTTGCCATCCCAGACTTTCACAACACATTTATAAGAATGACAATAACATATG
>NW_006799970.1:496215-523982 GCF_000485575.1 Poecilia formosa | reverse complement strand
TGGAACACCACAAACAGGCACATCATTAAGCTACTTAACTACTTGACAGTATTTCCATTTCTTTTGCAGGGTTTCAGGGTGCCAGCTGTTGTCTTCTATGTGTAGCCTTACTTCTTATGGGCCTTATTATTTTTGAAATGAGGCAAACGGAATTAAATTAAACTTAATATTTGCTTAGAAACATATTTAATTTGAAAACGATATCTCAGAATGTAATAAAATCCCAGTGCATTGAGAAAATACAAGCAACATAAAGGACATTATCAATTTCCGTATTCAGTTTAGGGTCAAGGAAAGTTAAGAAACTCTTCAACACGAGTTACCTCTTCCAACAAATTCAAAAAAGGGCTAAAACACAGCTGATTAACACGTCTTATCAAAGCGTGTCTTTTATACTCTTATTGCCTGATTGCCTGTAATTACTTTACAATTTATGTAGAAGCCAGTTTTGTCCTTTGATGTTAAAGTGTCTCCTCCTGTCAGAGGTTAGCGCTGCTTGGGAGGTAAAGTACTCCTTGTAAAAGATGAGACTTGTGTGCTCAGGGTGCCACGAGGAGCAGTCTCACCCTGCATGAATTCACAGACCACCAATCATGATTAACAACCAACACTTCTGTAATAGGTAAAAATGCGATTACATTCCTGGCATAATTGCACAGCGCTGGCCTTAGCATGAAGAATAGTGTGTCAGAGAGCAGAAATTACTCCAAATCATGAAGCAAAGTGCAGGTCAGCGCCGCTGTAATCCATTTATGTCTAATTCAAGGCCAATTGAGCTGCCACATCCATTAAATCCCTGCAGAAACATTTACAAAATGGAGGAGATGGCGTGATTCTGCGAAAACATGATTTCACAAGACAGCCTGCTAAAATATTTACAGCTCTTCCCTCACAAAGATTACCCAGCAATAATGCCACATGAATTCAAAAACACAATATCTACCGAGTTTTCTTTTCTTTATCCTCAGCGTGATCTGCATTCTTTACCTTTCTGCCTTCCCTTCCCACCTCCGCCCAAAATGCTCCGCCAGCAGTCCAAGGTAATTAAATTACTTCGCAAAGTTTACTCAACAGTAAATGGTTAGCAAAATTTAAGGTGATTGCAAATTTGCTTTTATTCCACTTCAATGGCTGGCCTCTACAAGGCACGTCTGCAAATAATTAGCACACGCATTTGCATCGAAATCGTTTAAAACCATATGTTGGAAGATTATGGAAAGCGGGCAAATTAAAAATACTCTTTTTTTTTCTGTTATGGAAATGCCTACATGTCGAGAGAAGACAGGAGGAGGGAAGTGGTCGTCTGCATGTGTATTCGAACACCGACGAGTAGGGGAGCGAAAAACCTGAGGGGCTGGCGGTGGGGTGCAGGGGGGGAGGCTTACTTGGAGGAGCTTTTTCTCAAAAGCTCGCCAGATGCCGTTTGAAATCTGCCCACTGAAGGTAAACAAAGCTTACACAATCACTTACTCTCCTGCTCTTTCTCACACACGTCCACAGAATCAGAGTGGTTTCTTTAACAGGCTCCGACTGGCAAAGTATACACGGCTCCCCAAGGTAGCACGAGTAAAGTTGTGCATAATTTGACAAGCACGTACGGTGAGCAACACCTCCGATATCAGTGAAACGACTAGTCGGACCTGTGAAGACGGAGAACGCAGAAACAACACACATCAACAAAAATATACACAATTTAGAGATGCAGGTCCTGGCTTGTTCCTGCAGTTCAATAAATTACCTCATTACTAGAAAATGAGCGAATGATTGCTAAACATGCTGTGTATGGAATTTCACACCAATTTCGAAGCCTTGACCTGAATATTTTTCAGTGTAAGACTGCTAAAAAAAAACTTAAAAAAAACTCAGAAGTTTACTTTTTTCCCCCTTTTCATGCATCAGTACAAACATGAAGAGTTTAGACTGTGGTGATCCTACAAAAGCCATAAAAACCCAGAAAACTCTATTTAAACTTGTTCACAATGACACATTTGTCATGAAATCTGTTTTTCGACAAGTTCCTGTTAAGCTTACGGTCTAAATTAAGAACGTGACCAACTCTTAAGATCCAGTGATACATAATATTGAGCTCAGTCAAGTGGCCCAGTCAAAGCCCAGACCTCAATCAGATGAGGAATTTGTGACAGGCTATTCACAGTGAATCGCCACACAACCATGAACAACATTTCAGAATCTATAGACGTACAAGCTGTGATGGCAGCATCTAGTTGAAGGGAGGAGGTATTTATGAAATCACTTACTTTATGTTTCATATTTTTATTTATTGCTATTAATTTGTAGAAATCAGTTTCCACTTTAAAATTACGATTTATTTTTGCATTTTTTTTATTAATACGGGCAATATGTGTTCATCATGGGTGAATACTTTTTTTTATAGGCGCTGTAGATGTTGCTTTGCAAGCGGAGAACA
The DNA here is from genome assembly GCF_000485575.1 of Poecilia formosa. Taxonomy (NCBI): domain Eukaryota; kingdom Metazoa; phylum Chordata; class Actinopteri; order Cyprinodontiformes; family Poeciliidae; genus Poecilia; species Poecilia formosa. The sequence continues at coordinate 521,554 of NW_006799970.1, read as the reverse complement.
TTCATTTTCCAGCGAGATAACATAAAATACGGCGGTGCTTTAATATTGTGAAATCTCGTTTCAAGCTTTTTAGTAATGAAATATTCTGTTCACCTTATGAATATTGTTTTCCCAATTTAGAAGAGAGGTTTCAAATGGCAAACGGGGGTCTGGATCCAGACATAAACGCAGTCTTTCTTTGACCAAGATCAGCTGTTGCATTCCTGAATGTCAGGTTAACAAGGATAAAATGATTAAAAATGTTTATTTTCATAGTATTCCTCTCAAATGCATTCCTGTATTCATGTATTGCCACAGAGAACAATTCTGGTTTCACATACATGATATTTTAGACATGTTTTAGCAAAATTTCTCTTTTAAAACGGGGAGAAATAACCCCAAAAATGTGTCATCTCTTCCTTACTCATGTCTCGGAGAAAACCGAGAAACAAATTCTGCACACAGCACGTGCAGAATTTGCACATGCTGTGTGGGACACTTGCATTTGAGTCCCAAAAGAAAATGTAAATAGCTGTTCAGAATTTCAGCTGGTAGTTCAGCTGAAATTCTTGAACAGCTAATAATCAGTCCATCTTTAGTGCTCTGATGATGCTTACTTAAAACTTTTGGTATAATCTTTTGCCTCCAGGATAAAGCGTTGCTTGGTCAAGCTTTATTGAACTGACCCCATAAGTGGCAGGGCTGAGAGGACGAGAGGGGGCATCGCTGGGCCACGCAGAGACGACGCAGAAGGGCCTTGTGTTTATTATACCCATAAAACAAACCAAAAAAAATCAATTGTACATAAACCTCTGATCCCGTCAGTTCTTAGGTCAGCCCGTTCCTCCCCGCTGCAGCTTACAGGAACCTCCGAACTGGAAAACCTGTGTCTCATTAAAAGGAAACGCACTTGCAGGTACAGAGCTCAAAACGTCAGGCAGATCCTTTCTTTGAACGAGCTTTCTCGTGAGAAGCCGGGAGAAACAGCTTGAGGCAAGAGGCTCCAAGTATGACTCTGTATATGAAGCTTGATAAAAGCTTTCTATCCATCCACTCTCCTCGTCGGTAGGTCAGTCTGTTTGACACTGCTGTCGGCTTGCGAGCGGGTGAGCATTAGAGGCTGTTTGTTAAAATCTAATTCAGGTATTTGAGTCCGATATAAGGCCAAGCCCCACTCCCCTCTCTGTCTCAGAGACGTAATTACGAGCGTTGACTGGAAGAGTGAGGTAATGGCACATAAATCCTGCTGATCAATGGTTACAGAGGCTAAATTACAGGACAGCCCGGTGCCATTATCCTGCCGAAGGACGGCATTCCTGCGAGCAGGCAAAGGGACTTTCAGCCGCTGGTCAGAAATACTTACATTAATGCGAACAAAGAGGAGGCTAGTTCAGAATCTCAATGAAAATATAAAACAGCTAAATGATGCGAGAGTATTCCAGCTGAAATATCAAGCTTAATTTGTGAGCTGCAAAGTAAAGTTTGTAGACTGCGCAGTTATGTCTTCACTTTTTTTTTTGTTTACTTCGTTCTTAAATTTGAATCTTAACCTCAGCTGACATGTATGTGGATGGACATGCACACAACTCTCTGTCCTTCTCTGTTTCTGGAGCTGACCCAACATGACATCAGCGTATTATCTGTGGTTCTCCAACAGTTTGGATTCTCACACACAAAACAACAGCAGCACGGTTCTGCAGAGCGCAATTTATAATTTTCCGACTGCACATGGGAATATTTATAGCACAAACCACCTGATCAATCATCACGGCGCTGCTCATTTATCACCACTGAATTCATCTCTTGTAAGGAAAATATTACTATTGTAAGTGCATCTCAATAAAGTGAAATATCACAGGGAAGGTGTTTTAGTAATTTAATTTCACAGTTAAACCTAGCATGTTGTATATAAAATGCTTGTTGTTTTAATAGAGAAATGTTATGAGCCACACAGTCATGAAGAAGACAGTCACTGGCATCGTAAGAACAGAGTGTTCAATCGCGTTAACGGAAAGTTAATCGGAAGAAAAAACTGTGGTAGCAAACGGGGCACAAGCAGCAGGAAGGAACAGTCACAGTTCTGGGAAGATTGTGACGCAAAACCCATAAAAGGGTTTGTTACAAATCCACAAGCTGCGGACTGCGGCTAGAGGAAGAACATGAGCTAAAAAAAAATGTTACGTTCCTTTTGTTCAGCCGCTGGACTGCTGCTCATCTTGCAAATGAAAGTGAACTGTTCATTTAAATTTAAATTTATGGCCCAGGAACAGAATAAAGTGAAGTTTCCAGAGTCAGTGGTGATTTGGTGGGGGTCATGTTATCTGCTGCTGTTGGTCTGTTGTGTTTTATCATCTCCAAAGTTAGCAGTGCAGCTGTCAACCAGGATATTTTGGAGCACTTTATGCTTCCCTGAGCTGACAAGCTTTACAGAGACACTGATTTCATTTTCCAGCAGGACTTGGCACCTGCCCACTCTGCCAAAGACACCAATGGCCATTGTGTTGCTGTGCTCGATTGGCCAGAAAAATCAACCTGATTACATGCAGCAATTCATGCAAAACGAGCTCTCACCTGGCACTTAGTCCACGTTCTGGACCACAACAGGAGCTAAGGCTCCAAAACCGCTTTTGTTTTGTTTTCTTAATCTGCATTTTTTTTTTTTTTTTACTTGAGAGATTAGTAAAAAATGCTAAACTTATTGTAGGACTGGTGGTTATTTTTGAGTGTTGCTGAACCATATTTAGATTTTACCTTTTAAAACGGCAACAGATGAGCTGACATGTTGAAAACGTTCTTTGCTCTTGTAATTACACCACACCGCTCTTCTAAAACAACAGAATGTGCTCCCCATTAATTTTATCTTAAAAATCCCCTTATTGCATTACAGTACCCAGTTGTTACAGCAAAGTGCTGAGGGTAGAATAATAAGACATTTTGAAACACCGACAAATAGCATGTTATTAGTAGTTATTGCAGGGCAACTCCCCTGAAGTTTTCTAACAGAAATCCCCCATGAAAGGAGGGTCATGTTAGAAGAACGCCAAAATGACCACAGTGATAGGTAATTAAAAAAAAAAAAAAACTTCAGCTGGATTCCCAAAAGAATCTGTGTTGCATTCAAACAAACACACACATAAAAAAAACGAGAAAACACAGAATCCAAGCAGCTAGATCTTCTCAGAGTCTCTGTGCCAATCAACTCTTATCCTCACAGAACAAAAGGTGGCAGCCTCCTAAATGTGGCGAATTAGCCCTTTAGTTCTAGAGGGGGTAAGGTGACACCCTCCGTGTATGTGGTCTGTTCAGCACACATCTGTCAGGGCGTGGGGCGCGGCGGGTGTGCCGGGGGGGGCAGTGGGTGGAAAAGCGGGAAGTGGAAGCAACGAGGAAGCTGAGAGCTTGAGAGAAAGGGTGTGTCTGTGTGTGAAGGACCCATGCAGAGACAGAAAGGCCTAAAACACGGTATTCACTGTGGAAGTATTAATCATAAAGGGTGATGCTGTTAAGCTGAGCTAATCAGGCACCACTCTGCTCCTTTGTGCCCGTCACTCATTAAAAAAAGCAAACATAAACACACCAAAATATATATATATATAGAACAACAGTAGAGATAGAATGATACATGCTGAAGATGATTGTCTTTTATATGTTAAAAAAATGGCTTATGACAGACTTCAAGGCAAATGTTTTATAGTTTTGTTTTGTTTAACACCGCCACTGTTGACTGAGAAGTTCAAGTTTTTAATGTCAGATCCTGCACAGGCTGCATGAAAGTTAAAAATATCAACACAAAATAAACACATTCTGCTTTAAAATAAGACGAAACAAAAACAGTTTTGTTTTGTTTTTTCCTTTTTCTTGCAAGAGTAGGTTTTAAAGAATTTCACAAATACATGGAAGTATGATAAATACCTTCTTAAGCTACACAATTATGTTTGAAGTTTCAGTTTATGGTTTTGGCCATCATGGATCTCTCTATAGGGCCTCGCCAAAAGTATTTCTGCCTCCAGAAGTTTTTTAACATTTTCTCCCTTTTACCGTGAAGGGAACATGGGAACCACGTGGAAGAAAGTTATCTGGTCAGTGGAGATTTAAACCCAACTTTTCAGCCAACATGCAACACACCATATGGGGTGGAAAACTAACACTGCATGTTAACGAGAACTCTGTAGCCACTTTGAGGCATGGAAGTGGCAGCATCATGCTGTGGGAACGCTTTTCTGCAGCCGGTCAGGTTAATCCCGAACGGAACAGAAGTTCTAATTTGGAAGACCATGTATTATTTTCCTCTTATTTCACAATGATGAGCTACGTTCCTTCAATCTGTCGCATAAAAATAAAACACATTGAAGTTTGTGAATGTAATGAAACGAGATGCTTTACACAGGAAACGCAAAACTTTTAAAGAAAAGTGCAATCGTAAAAGGTACTGTTTTAAGATTTTAGTTAAGCAGCAATTAGTAATGAAACTTTGACAAATTTAAGATCCAGAATGAAGGACTGAGCTTTCCTCCTACCAAATCCACCAAGGTATCAAACCAGAGAGAGAAAATGAATTCAGACCAGTGAGGCCCTTCCAAGTTCAAGCCTCTGATGAGATCTTAAGGATTGTTTGTTTTTCTGCTGTCGAATGTTCAAATAGGCAGAAGGAGAAGGTTTTGATGACCTCTGGCCTTCGGGTCCTAAGTGGGTGTTCTGCAAACACTCCCTATTGACGTGTGGATAAGTAGAAGCCCGCTGCCGTGCAAAGTACTTATGCTCATTTGAGTGGAAATGGACATCGCTGTGAAAAGAGCAAAGGCCCGAGCGAGTGGCTGAAAAGCGGAGAGAGCACAATATGAAGAGTGAAAGTGTCATGGTTGCCGTGTGTGCGCACGAAAATATGTGCGGATGCAAAAATCGTTCCTTTTGTGAGCGTTTCGCAGGGAAGCTGCAGCGGCTGCGGTTCAGTAGATGACGATGCAAAAATGCACAGCAATGAGGAATAAAAGGCTGAACTTCCTCTGCAGCGAACACCTGTCCAGAGGGTTTCCTGGTGATGAGGAAATCAAAGTGGAGGCATAAAACAAAAAAAAAGTGATTTAGCAGACAATATAAAAGCATTGTTGCTGTTACTCAGAGCTACAAATACAGTCCTTCAAAAAAAACATGCGACACAATGCTTTTCTGCACTGTGTCGCATGATGGCCACAAACTCAAAGGTTTTCAGTAATTTTTTAGCCTTTTGAGCTATCTGTCTAGCAGTTTGGCACATCTAGCCATTGTAACGCATGAATAAGCTTTGACCTAAACCATTGCACCGTATCTGTGGCTGGATGTATTCCTCCGCCCCCAATCTCACCCCCGTTTCCGGGTGTAACGTAGACTATGTAAGAACTTCTTTTTTCCTCCAGCTACTCACTTTTATTCAAAAGTTTTTAAATATCCACATGTGAAACTGTAAACAAATGAAATAAATAATATAATATAAAATAAAGAAATTATTTTAAAAAGTATTTTGCAACTTCTAATACGTTTGCATACAAAACTGAGTCATGTTTTGCTCCCCATCAGGTTTGATACCCAACATGATTTCTGACAAAAAGCTGTAACCCAAACGCCACCAAATGGTTGCACTCAAATTTATTCAAGGGAAGCAGAATAAAGAGGGCAAAATAAAAGTTTATGCTGTTTTTTTTTTTTTTAATTTAAAGCACATTTTACAAACTTTACTTCCTTCTAGTTCTTTTGTCATAAAATAAGAAGTTTCCGGTTCTAATGTGGCAAATTGCGACTAAGTTTAAGGGCTATGAATCGTTGGCAACAAAAATATTAACGTAATAATTTTATTTATTAATCAAAATAATAAGCATCCCTATCTTGGAAACCTGGAGTTTCTGTGTGTGTTTATATGTGTGATATGTAGGCCAGGCAGGAAGTGACCCATAAACATATCCATCCAGCTCTTTCATTGGGGGCCAGTGTTGCCCTCCTCATCCTACTCCATACACGCACACGCACACGCACACACACACACACACACACACACACATCGAAGGCCCCCAGTGAGCGTTAAGCAGGCCAGCGGGCCAGCCGAGGGGGCTCATTACAGGTTCACAGAGCCCCCCAACACAAAAGGCCTGAGCCGCTTTAGCCATGGGATGATCTGCTCTCTACTGACTAGAGAGAGTCCATAGACGGACAAAAGGCGGGAGGAGGAGGGGAAGAGGTGGAAGAGAGCGTAGAAGAGGAGAGGAGAGGAGTGGAGAGGAGAGCCGCGGGCTTTAAGGATGTCAGGAGACCCCGAGAGAGAAAGCCTGGCGGGCGCTCAGAGAGGATCGGAGGGAAGGAGGAGGAGGAAGCTTAAGCTCCACGGCTACGTCAGGACATTAACATTCACACAACCTTCCAACATCTGCTGCTTCCTCCTTGCCCTCCATCCCTATCTCCCTCTGCCCACCAACAACTCTGGAACAAAGACAGGAGGATGGAGAGTGAGCTGAGAGACACAGGAGGGACAAATAAAAAAAATAAATAAATAAAAAAGTCACTAATAAAGAAATGTAGCCAAAATAAATGAAGGATTTACTACAAGATACTTAAGTATTAATAATGATTTTTAAATAAAGAAGATGGCAGTGAGAAACAATATGCATCCCTAGCTTTTATCTGACTGGTTAAACTCAAAAAAAGTGAATCAAAGTAGTTTGGACAGGGCCGGATTTACAAGGACGTGGGCTCCTGGGCTGGAGCCAGTTTGGTGCCCGATCAGCGACAAAAAAATTCTTCTAATGCAATTAACATTACATAAATAGGTAGTTTTATACATGAACTGATGCATGGTAGGTTTAAAACATCCTGTGAAAAGTAGCTTCATTTTGTTCCCAGAAAATTACAAGAACTTCATCATTTTCAAGTATTGTTTATATTCAGAAAAGGCCCAAAATGTTAATATTTGATGTAGACCTATGAGTTTTATATAAAGTAAAATGCAAAAAGTGCATTCATTAATAAATAAATAAATAAATAAATAAATGAATAAATAATGTGGGGCTCCCCCAAACAAATTGGTGCATTAGCCCTTTTCTAAAGTCTGGCCCAGACATTATATATGTCTGATGACAGGAGGGAAAAATTTATTTTTCTTTATTTCTTCCTATTTCAGCTGCTGATCACCAATCAAGAGTTCAACTTTTAACTCAAATCTGTCACTAAACCAACTGTATCCACAGGCCTGATGCAGACCGTTCAGTCCTCTGTTGTCAGGAGGACAATCTTTGACTGGGCCATAAACGTTTTATTTGGACGCCTCCATGAGAGATAGAGAGAAAAACCAGAAACCCAACCAGCACATTAAAGCCTCTCCTCTCACGGTGCGCCAGGCCCTGAGCCTGCGTCTGCAACTGTCTGGCCCGAAGCACTCAAAGCCACAAGGCTCAAAGCCGGGAGGCTTTATTGCCATTAGCGGAACATTAGCGTTAAAGTGGGACGGAGAGGTCGGGGCATTTCGCATGCCGAGGATAAATACTGAATCAAGATCAAGCGTTCTTCTTAAACTTGACTGCTACGCAGAAATTAAGTTGTTCCCACTTCAAAAAAAACCCTCCTGTCACCACAAGTAAACTATGTCGAGTAAATTTAAAGCATGACGAAGTACATAATACATGCCTCACAAAGCGCGATTCAGCAAAATCAGATCAAGGGATGGCAGTGTTGTTCTTTGGCCTCCGCAGCAGCTGAACAAGTCTTAAGTGAGGTGCGTATGTAGCTGGCGGGTGCTTTATAGATGATGTATAGATGCCTGGTCCTTTCATATATTTCCTGTGGTGAAATTAGAGCCCTGTTCTGAAGTGCTCTGTGTATCTGAGTGTGTGTGTGTGCGTGCGTGCGTGTGTGTGTGTGCATGACTGTAAACATGAAGACATCTTTCTCCACAGTCAATCTCTGCCTGTCACATCTGGCTCGCAACTCTACCCCTCGAATACACACTGGAATATATACACCGTGTGCATGGTGACATCTATGACTTATGTACTGGGAGGAGCGTTTGAAATTAAGCTGCAGTGAATATGGGCCCGCGAGCGGTCAGAGTGGGTAGAGCGCGCGCGCTCCCAGTTGTCTGAGTGTAGCTGTGGTACGTGTGGGGAGAGAAGTGTGAGACTGCGTGTGGGAAACTGACAATGAAACCTGAAGAACATGTCATTTGCGATAAAATTTCAGAAAACAGCTGACAGCTCTTCAGATTTTCTCAGCTTTATTTATCCTCTACTCTTATATTACTTCATAATTAGATTTTTTTTTTCTCCCTTGCCAGCCAGAATATTGTGTATTCTGGGAAAGTATTTATATTCGTTGTTCGTTTTCACAGTCTATCAAGTTACAGCCCCAAATTTCAACGTGTTTTATAAGGATTTCATGGGAGAGACCGACAGAAATTAGATGCAAACCCCCCACAAAATATCTGGCCTTTAATCTGAAGCGGCAACCTGAGTAAAGAGATTAGAAAAAAACAGGCAAAAGGATGGTGGTAACTCTGGAGGAGATGCAATGACCTTCTGGTAGAAGAAACTACTGACAGGACAACTATTAGCTGTGGACTGCATAGGTCAGAAGTTCATGGAAGAGCGGCAAGAAAGCTGTCATTGAAAAGTATAAAAAAAAGACTTGCATCACTTGTTGCCCTTACAAATGAAGTAAAGGAAACAACACACATGTGGAGGAAGGTGCTCTTATGTAATTATATTTATACATTAGTACGTGTGAATTTTATAAACTCTATTGTCTGAGTCCATTTGTACTACTCATGTTCCTTGAAATGGCCTCTTGCGGGCAAATAATATCGCTATTGTGAAACATAATGTTGGCAGCATGGTGATGTGTGAGAGCTTTTCTTCAGCAGTGACAGAGAAGCTGGTAAGTGTTGATGAGTAATTCTGGAGGAAAATCTACGGGAAACACTAAAGCAGTCGGAGAAACTCTGGCACGATTTGAATCAAAGCAAAGTCATCTATTAGAATGGCTCAGTCAAAGTCCAGTTCTAAGAATCCATTTCTGTCTCTAAATATGTGGAGAAGTCAGACTTACATGGAAGTGGACAAACATGAATGTTATGCACTTACCTGCTGCCTGCAGGACCAAATGCATTCGAACCTTCGCCTGCTCTGCTGGAGTCTGCAGGAAAGTGACAAACAGGTGGGGTTGTCTTGGTTACAGGTCATCAGGAGGAAGGTCAAGTTTGTTCAGGGCAAATAAGCAGAAAAAAAATGACAATAAACAGAACCAAACCTGCTTACAGAGAAAAGTAATAAAAACATCTGTGTTAAAATGAGGTATGTGTATTTGTTTGGCTTTAAGAACAAAGCATTTATAAGAAACTTCAAATAAATTGTGTCATGATGTTGATATACTTTATCCAATTACTGTCTTCACGTTACCCTTTTCCTGACTGATACTTTTGTAACATCTTTAAAAAAGTGAGTTGTGCTAAAGTACATAAATAACTAAATGTCAAGAATATTGATTTAGGACAGCTAAGCATTATTCCAGTTTAATTAAATTCACCATCATTTATGACCAGAGTGAACTAAAGAAATTTAAAACTGGATCAACTGAGTCTGTTTCAGGATGTGAACACTTACGCAACCAGGTTCTTGCAGCTTTTTTTTTTTTTTTTTTAATGTTTAAAAATTTAGCAAACTCATTTGTTTGTTTTTCTTCTGTTGGAAACTGTGGCCCAAAAGTAGAAAAAGTATATTAGTATCTAGCTTTTCATGATAAAAATGGTATTTTAACAGGGGTGCCAACACTTTTGAAAGCTTCTGAGTCAATTTGCTTCTCGGAGTAAATCAGATCCAAAGTCGGAAGAACAATCAGCTCGTTTACTTTGCCGCGCCGCCGCCTGAGAGATCACACAGCCCAGGACAGATGCCATACTCGCACAACTTCATCCATGTAATATTGTGATAAAACAGCTTTGTCCCTTAGGCTAAAACAAATTTCACCCACGATAATCTTTAACTGCCACTATTACACTATTATGCACCCGTAAAAATGTCCTCACAGAGTACCCAGGGACAACTTTAGCGAGTTACTAACCCCGTCATCTGTGGAAGGAAAAGAGAAAAAAAAATAAAAAATACCCTGCTGGTGAAAAATAAAAAGAAAGCAACAACTCTGACACACCAGGGAGAATCAATGAAAAAGAGATAAAGAGAAATTTAGAGACAAAGAACGAGAGCGAGAGAAGTGAGAGGGGAAGAGAGAAAACAAAAGCTGCTGTAACAAGTCTTTGGAGAGTTGGATAAGAGGGCACAGAGAGCACATTTTACAAAGATCACAGCCAAAGACTCAACATATTCCCCTTCCTGTTGTGTGCGCGCTCGCTCGCCGGCGCGTGCGCGGGACACATTAAGCGGGAGCCAACGGGGGAGGGCCCTGCGCTTTGACAGCTGTATTGGGAGGCGCAGCTCTTTTTCCTGACATGCCCTCTCAAAAGGGCCTCGCTGTAATTCCAATATCATTGCTATTAGATTTGTGGGTCTTAATTGTCAAGAAAGAATGATGGCTACGACGGAGCTATAAAAAGGCAGCGCGCGCCGCAGATTGCTCTTGGAAGGTTTTTGTGGCGCTGCCGGAGCACGGCGGCCCCTCGTTACCATGCAGCGGTGGAGACGGCGTGTAGGATTAGAGAGAAATTAAATGCTAATGGGGATGGGATCTGAATCTGCTGCCTGGGAGCATCATTTAGACGACAAGGCCGGGGCGTCGCTGACAGGCAGCGCTTCCTCCCTCCTCCTCCGCCTCCTCCTGCTCACCCAGCTTTTCCTCTCAATGTTCCCGTCTTCTCACTCCCCGCTCCCACCGCTGGCAGGAAAAAAAATCAGATTTATCAAACTGTAAACTTGTCACTTTGTAAAAACGTCACTTTTCGGTGGCAGTCAGGGGAAATATAATGACCCGCTTTAATGTCATGATGTCAGGGTGCCGCATCCTAGACGGAACGCGCTTCAAGGCGCCGCGCAGACACCCGCCGGGATGCACTTAATGCAAGTTAGGGGTAGCGTGCGTGTACGGGTTCTGCTTGAAAACCTAAAATAAAATGTGCTATTATGCCTTTTTAAAAAAAAAAAAAAAGGCACAGCGATTGCTTCCATATCGGCGTCCACGAGAAACCGATAAAACGATATCTGTTAGCATCTTTGAAGCCGTTTTCCTCGTTTGCAGCAAAGGCGAGGGATTAGAGGCAACGACGTGAAATCGCTGTACTGGATTCAAACCCGCTGCTCTTCAGATTACCCTGCTGAACAATTACAATGACACACAGCTCAGTCACGGCACAATCAGTCACCTTAAGCAATAACACCACACATAAATACGTCACAATCATTTTAGTTACAGTTTATTACCATGCACACCCAGTAATTACATTAGCATTTGTTTACGTTGGCCTTGAGGTATATGTAGGACCACGCATTGTGAACACACAACCGCACGCACACACACTCACGCACACACACAAAGCAAGCTCAAGTGGAACTAAACATTGAATCCTAACATTGGTGTGCTCTGCTCTGTCAGCACTGGAGCTCTATACAAAAATCCCGGTCAGGATTTCCCCCCACATGTACCGCGATATGCGAGAAAAGTTATAAGTGAGAAATTAAATTAAGCTGCATCTTCATTACTCTGTGGTATCAGAGCTCAGGATGACCATTTCAACAACTTTAAAAAGTCACAACAGCATAATTCAGTTTACAGTGTTAAATGGGACATTTAAACTGTTTTGAGTGACTTTCATTGGCAATTAGCACAGTTAGCATCTGTAGCTGTTTCCTGCGTTGTACATATTTCTACACAGTGTCTGCTCTTCCATCAGTCAGACAACATTTTCAAGCAAGGGGAGGAGTGGATATTCTTTCATATCATACATTCGTCTCGGTTTATTTGAAAAGCATTAACGACATTAAAGAAATAAGTGGAATACAAACCAGTTTTGCAGTAATAAACGGAGACTGATAGAAGAAAATGTGTCCCAAAGTATAAAGGACTGCTAAACAGTCTTACAATTACATATTTTTTTGCTTTCCAACACATTGTTCCCTTATTTCACGTAGCTACTTCCTCTGCGCATAATTAATTAGCAAACAATAAAGAAGTCAGTAACTGAGCTCTCCAGAGGCAGGTTTTTGCACCTCCCACAGGGAGGAAGGCGTCTGAAGTGGCATCCCACCGTACGCAGACAAACATGAGGGAGAAGATGTTCTGGGTGGGTTTCTGTTTAGAGAGACATTTTGATTTAAACGAGCAGAGATCGAATGCTAAATAGAACCAGGTGATAAGTCGGAGATATGTTGCTCAAAAGAGAAAGAAAAAGAAAAAAAAAGAGACAGGAAGAAAGAAGGAAGAAGGTTAATATACTTCTTCTATTGAACGGCGTTACATTACAGAGCAATTCATACAGTTAATGGACTTCACTTATGTACTGCAGTGCTGTTAACCAGTGAAAAGGATGACGTGCCTGGCAATAACTCTAACTGATGTAGTGTGTAGTGCCTGTGTCCAAACGCTGTTTGTCCCTCTTTGATTTTTTTTTTCTCTAAACGCCAGCATTTTTTCCTCCTTTGTTCCTAATGAGGAGATGGCGTATGCGGCCACCTAGAGAAAAAAAAAAAACAACAAAAAACAAAACTGCTGCACCCAGCATCTTTTGTCAAACATTTCTACAACAATTATTTGTTCTTTCACTTTTGGTTCAAGATCTCAAAAATTCCCGTTGAAGCTGACAGCATCGCCCCGGTAAAGAGAGCAGGAGAACAGACCTTAAATCTTAATCGGTATTAAATAAGAGGAGTAAACGATCACAAGGAAGACTAAAAAAAGGAGGGCCGGGATCAGAGACGAGCTCCAAATGTTACTGCTGAAAATGTGATGAGGACAGAGTGGAAACTGCTGAAAGGTAGCCTGTTTGAAATTTCTCTCTTGTTCATAGAAAATCCATCCAATTATACAATCAAATCTCTGCAGGCCAGTCTTTGTAACCTGCAACAGCCAGACACCTACTGAAATATAGATATAGGTGTACTTCCAGACTCTTTTTTTTTCATACAAAGTCAGACCTATACAAATCCAGATCAATGGGAAACTCTGTTGTTAGCTAGAGTAAATAACCTGATAGGATTCAAACTTAAACTGGAGTTAAAATAAGCACATCAGCTGGACAGTGGACATTTCATACACACCCGGATTAACTGTTGCTCTTTAATGACTAAAATGCTGGTACTCCTAAAAACTACTAATGCAAAAATTCATCAGATTCTTCTAGGTTTTATATGTTCTTGTACATTAGGGTTTTTTTTGTGATAAACAATGTTATTTTTGGTTGCTGCTGTCTCCTAATTTCATTAAAAATGTTCTATTAAAACATCCAATTTTACCAAAGTGGCTTATTTTTGTTCATCTTGTCAATCTGCATTAACCATCCAACATTCAAAGTGCACATACTTTCTCTTTGTGATACGTAAAGCAGACTACTGGATGTGAACCACATTAGTTGGAGCGCCACTGAATCCATTTAAGGCAAAAATCCTTCCACCTCACCATCAACGCTTGTAGGAAGAGTCCTAAAAAAAAATAAAATTAAAAAAAAAATAAAAAAGTCCTGCGTTAGACAAATCTACCACTATTTGTTTATTACTGCCAGATAACACTTGCCGTACACATGACAGGAAGTCCAGCGTGCTCCCAATAAGCCCTTTAGCCTGCGCCGCTACCTAATCACAGCGACGACAGACGCACTGAGACACGCTCAGTCCAGTTAAGTGCCCAGTGTCTGTTGCGCTACTCAAAAATAAACACATCCCATTAGAAAAATAAATTATCCTCACTCTGCTTTGTAAAGACAATGCAATCCTGTGTATAATGAGCATGCAGGAAATTTAATCTATTTGTAGCCTTGTTCTGGTAAAGCAGGAGATTATTATCGTCATTATTACCACTGAGGCTGGGGCCAGGAAGGCAAAGCGGGAGCGTGGTCGGTCAGTTCATAACTGGAGGACACAAAGAAAGGAAGAGCAAAGGTCAAACAGGACGTTTCTGCCGAAGTCGGGACCAGATTTGTTGGACTGCTTGTCTCACTAAGTGATTTATTTTCTCACTCACGTTTCGGCAAATAGGAGAGAAAAGGAACAAACCATGAAACTGCGGCAAACGCCTCGCTGTCGGCAGCGGTCTGTCCCTTGCATAATCTGCGCGCCCGTTTGTTTTTCACTAATCTCTCTGTCAATCTGTGATAATGATCTTCAATTCACGTCAGTCTACCAGCTCATGTGAGAAATTAATAAAATCTGGGGAAGAGAGCGGGAAGACGGGGTGATGAGGGAAGCGCTGCTCATCTTCCTCCATGATTAGTTGAGCTCTTAAATCGGCAGACGCAATAAGCGATCATCACTCAGGCAGTTCCAAGGAGCAGCAGAAACTGGAAATTATCACTGATAGAGCAGCATTCAGAAAGAAATTAGGTCAACTCTGGAGGAAAACTGCACAAAACAAAGCTTCCATCTTGCACCATTAACTAGTTTATGCTTAAAAGCAGGTGTAAATTATTTTTTTAAAAATGTAGAGAAGCAACATTTAAGCTGGGAAAGGAAACAAAAAGAACTTTTATGCTGGAGCAGTCAACAGAAATGATGATACATTAACCTGTACTAACATAGTTATTAGAAAACTATAACTTTTCTCCTTATTTACATGCAAATAATTGTTTTTGCATGAAAAAAGTGTGACTTTTCAATCACACCCTTGAAAAAGTTAACAGCAGAATAGTGATAGGATATTTTCCCAGGCTGTTTTACTTCGTTTCAACTCTGCTTCCATTAAATTTCAATGCAAAAATGAAGAGGTTAATGACTGGGAGGAAGGGGCAAGCAGTTAGCAGTGTAATACTTCAAATTTTAATTGCCTCACAGCTTTAATATATGTAACATGACCATCACAAAGGGGTGATTGGATGCAAAATTTGATGGGCCATAATATTTCATGTGCCTTACATTCACACTGTGCATGACAATAACATAGTTGGCCAGTTAGATGGACTTTCACTGTCTTTTCGAAGTCGATACTTGACATGGTGGCTACGATGCTAACACTCAAAGGCGGATTTAGGTGGCTAGAAAAACGTCATTCTATTGCAAATCGAACGTTCAACAATAACATGATAAATTTATGCTTTCCTAATAGTAAGTGGATCTTAAGATCTTTTGCTTTTAAATGTTAATTATGTTGCCGCTCATCTGTCACCACCTAATGGTGAGGACTTTTGAAGAGGTGTTCAGTGAAGGTATTTTCACTAATGGTTCTCTTACCTGTAGTGCTAAATTCATTTGAAAAAATCACATATCAAAGTGGGTTTGTAGAAAAGCGAATAAATCCTCGCAGCTGGTGAAAAGGCGATGCTGATTTCAGCAATTTGAAACGACAACCCGAAACTGTTAATAATACTGTAGAAGAAGGGAATTCATGCGAAATTGTTGGGAAACTGGGGAGAAGATAAATGGATGAAATACTAAGATCTTTTGGACATAGGCCACATTTTACTCAGCTATTCTGACCTAACTGCACGTCACTGTAGACAAAAATGTAGATCACGAAGCACATGCAGCGCAGACCAACGTTTGATTTTTTTTTTTTCTTTTTTGTTTTACAGTTCACATCAACCATAAGTATTTAACAACCTTGTGTCTGTTCTGCTCTGAGGGAGGGAAATGTTCATGTTTTATAACTATCCCAGCTCATTTCCATCGAAAATGGAAGAGGGAGTCGGATGTACAGTGATTTTATCAGTCAAAAAGTTGCTTCATTGTTTGAACAGAGAAGCAAATTATTGTTCTGAAAGTTACACAATGTCTTTATTTTATTTATTTATTTATTGCCGACACAAAGGCAGAGTGGAAAGTCCACAAACACTGAGCCTGAGCAATAACTCATCTGAAATAATCTGTATTCAGGATGGACAAGACGCTTCATTTTTCAAAACTAGAACTGGTTGCAAAAGTTTCAATTTATTCAGAATTATTTCTGAAAAGATTAACATTCTTTTGATAACTGAATTCATTTAAATTGCTGTTTGTTAGCACGCAGTATGGATTGGGTTGGGGCTTTCCATAGGCTTATCATTATCAGCGATCCAATCCGAAACCAGCTCCGATGTTTGTTTGGGACGATTGTCCAAATGCTCCGACTAAGTCCGAGTTTCCACCGTCTGACCCAAACTGACAGACTTCAGAAGATGAAAAGTTAGTAAAGATGTTTAAGAATACCATTAAAGCTAAACTCAGAATAAACTGGAAACTGCTCGAACATCAAGTGGTTGAAACAATCCCACCTCCACAACTCACCAAATTTACCACAAATCAACAACTTCAAAACTGTAAGATATGTCCAGGTGTTTCATACTAAATACATATCAGAACTGGTTTTTATAATGGATAAAACAGGCTAGCATTATACTCCTGGAATGGGCCAAACTTTAACATCATTCAAAATTTATAGAGTATCCTTAAAAGCCCAGCCTGTGCCAGGAAGCCAATTTAGGTAAAGTCCAACGATTCTGAACGGGAAAGTAGTGAAGCAATCACAATCATGACTGGTTAAGGGCTTTTTACCAAATTTTAGAGGAGACTGGGGGTATATGATGGTGCTAAATAATCAATCCACCCTTAAAAAGGGCAGCTCGCTATTCATTCATACCCAGACGTTTCCCTAGCGATGTAAGCTAAAAAAATAAACAGTTCAGAGTGAAACTTTTATGCATTTTTCTGACTTTGAAGACAAGAAAAATCCTAAAAAAAAATCCTACTTTCAGATTTGCAATTCAAACTAAAAAAGTCAGGAAAATAAATGAACGTCTCGGTAAAATGTCAGTAAACTCTCCATACATTTGAAATCTCTCTCAAGCAACCATGTTGAGGAAAAAAAGAGCACATCATCTGTCCATACGCTGGAACATTAATCCTAATTGCGACACCTTAACCATCATTTTCTGTCAATAACCTGTTTCCAATATGCACACGCGCACGCGAGGCCGCCTCACCCCAACTAACTCTCCTTATCCTGCAGTTGATATGCTCAATATTCATCTCATTATATTTTTAAAGTCTTCATCTGTTTCCATTTTCTTTTATTTGTTGAATCCCGCCCGGGCTTCTTCTGCATCTCCTCGTTCTCCTCCCCGCCCTCCCAAACAAACACGCAGATATATCCCGTACCCAAAAGAGGCCAGAGGAAAACAGAGCCCTTCGAAAATGCAATATTTCTGTTTTTAATATCGAGGTCTATAAGATCAGGGCAGAGATGGGTTCCACGGCAATATGTTTATTTATATATTTTATAAGAAGAGAGAGGGGGGGGAGTAATCCTGCCTATCAGTGTATGTATTTGGGAGGCCGGAGCCACTGTATCGGAGCTCATCTTATATGAAAAATAATGTTGTGTATGGATATACTTTTATATATAATGGCAATATGGGATCAGGGCTCTTTTACAATGTGCCATACTTCAGGCTAGGGCTAACAGCATTTTATGACCCACCAGCAGTTCATCTTCATGTCCCAGGCAGGCAGGAGCACTGCATAATAATGTCGTTTCCTGCCCCCAAATGCTATTTCACAGGCCGGGGCTCATTTCTCAAACTTCACCACTTTTACAATTTCCTAAACTTTTATTCCCGTCATTATTACCAACAAGATTTCATTACGTATTTAGAATGTAAACAAGTCTGAGTAATGACACTCCCCCTCCCCGTCCTCTCCTCCTTCCCCTCTTCTTCCTCCGCCCCGCCGTCTCCCTGGATTCATTCCCGCTGATGGCTCCGTCGCTATCTTGGCTGCAGACACGAAAAAGTACAAACGCGCACGCACCAAAGCGTGCGCGCGAGTTCAAGCGACTCTTTCGCTCCGTGTTGGGAGCCACGCGCACCCGCGCGCGTGCGTGCGCTGCCATAAACAAGTTGCGGCACGAAAACCCGTGGCCGTTTACTGCTCGGCGCTCCGAGACGTGTTCCTCGGCGCGTGCGTGCGTTTCTGATAAAGGGGGTGGAAGGAGTTTTATACTCAACTCACATAAATCATGTAGAAGAAAAATGAGCAAATGTGCAGGCTAACTCATCTTCTCCCCATCCGGAGAAAATGAAATTCACTGGAATACCTATCAAAACTGCAATCATCCAGAGATAATATCTTCTTTGGTCTATCTGCACTTTCCGATTTAATTTCCTCCATGCCCTTGACATCCAGCGATACCATTAAGATGAAGCACATACAGTAAGGGAGTAGTTCTCACGTTCTGATGTATGAGATCTCCCCGCGCTTAATGTAATATCATCATTTGCAAATTAATGCAATCTTTCTTTTGTTTGGTGATGCTTTGGGTTTTCTTTTTTTTCTTTTCTTTTTGGTAGGGGTGTGAGCGGATGGAAAGACAGTGACGAGGAGGGGAATAATGGAGGGGGGGAATAAACATGTGATTTGTGAGAAAGGAGGGACAAAAATGGAGGTATTGCAAAAACTTTGAACCCCCTGTTCAACGCTAGAATGACATGCAATTATGTGTAGGCCTGCCCCGAGTCAGGGGTCAGTCAAATTACTCCATCATTTAGCCCCGGTGTGGAGATGAGAGAGAAAAAAAGAACGACGACCCCCCCCTCTCTCATTCATACCGCCACCCTCTTTGGCTCCAGCGTCTTGCAAACATCCAACACTGCATCAAATCACAAAATCATTAGTGTAATAAGCATGGAAATCTGTTTGCAGATTATTACTGACATCCCCTCCCCACAAACCACCACAATCAGCACCCCCCCCGTTCTACTCCTTTATCTGTTTCCCTTCTTTATCCTTTTTATCCCAAACAATCACTCACGGTGTGATGATATATTCAGCTCACCAAAAAAAGAACAGATTTTAAAAATCACAAGATGTGGGGCAAAGAAGGAATCTGTGTGGGGAGCTGAAGATTAGGGTGATGGCAAGGAGGCCTTCCAACCTGAAAAGACATCAACAAAGATACATGTTTTTGTTAACCGCAATTCTGATTTTCATTTTGGATCGTCGACTCCTGATCAAAATACCTGAACACACAGTCAAGCAGACAGGTTTCTTTTATTGTAGTAAAAATCATCTCTTTCCAGTAAACCAGAATCGATTGTAGAAAGTTGCTTTAAATTATCAGCGGGGGACGGAAAAACCAAAACTGCAAATGGTTGGGATATTATTACTATACGGGCGACATGATGAACACCTGCTGTTAGTATTACTAAAGAAGATTGACTTGCAGCATTCACCAGAGACTAGCCAGTCACTTATCGTTCAATAGTCAATCCTTTTTCACGCTTTAGCTCATATTTAGAACCCATGGTCGATTCTGTCAACCACATTGTACCCTTTTCGACAACTGAAAAGGGTATTTGTCGTACTATAGCTGCCCCTCCAATCAGGTCAGTTGTTGAAATTTTTTAAAATTATCTTCCAACAACATCCCCCACCCCCTTTACCAGGAGTTGGACATTGGTGGGTGCAAATTTCCACCCCTAAGAACAGTCGACTACAAAATCAACACAAATTCAGGACTACTTCCCTTTGCACCTTCAAAATGAGGCTTACAAGATGGCGATTCCAGCAGAGGAGTTCACAAAAATTGATTGGAAATATTGTGACGTTTTAAAAAGTGCATGACTGAGTTAGCTAGGCTAGCTCGTTACAACTCGAACAATCACTTTCATTGAGAAGAAAAGCAGGAGATCAAGCAGCAGCAACGAAAGGAATGGATTTGATTGAAGAACATCCTTGAAACAACAACGGTCCCGATCCAGACTAGAGTCACACATTTGGACTTTTCCGGGCGGATCGTATTCCACTTTAAGTGACGGCAGGTTTGTCTCGCGGTTGTTGTTGGAGCGTGTTGTCTTGTATACAGCTGCTGCTGCCGCTCTGTCAGCAGGCCGACCAGACCATTCGCCTCAGTAAACTTTTCAACTCACCGAGGGACGTTTACACAGCAGCCATGCCTGAAGTGGGCCATGTGGCCGACAGAACGCTGGCATCAAGCGCAGAAAGATGCCTGATTCTAAACTGTCTCTAATTGATAAAACAGCATTATATTACACAGATACAGACTATTTAGGAGGTACAAGATCCTTCTGATTTATGACATGTTGCAACTGCAATATTTACACGCATTAAAAATGCATTAAAACAAAAGCGTGTTTTGCTTTTAAGGAAAAAAAAAAAAAAGAAAACATTCAATTTCACCTGAAGAGCTCCAGCTGAAACCTCACTGTGAACATAAGACTTCCTAGTTCAGTTTCCAACAAAAGGCGACCTCAACTTAACCCCGTGACCGCAGACTGACCTGTAAGCTATCCTCCGCCATCACAGGGCGTCCAACCCTCTCCCCCCCGAAACTGTTGACACGTCTTCTTCATGCCCTACTCCTCTCCCCTCCCCTTTTTTTTTTCTGTTCTCTTTCTGTCCATCCTCGGGCAGTGTGTGCAGTTAGAGCGATGGGTACAGCTGCTGATTGAGCCAGCAGCCCTGATGATGCTGATTCCTCGCGTTATTGATTGAGCTGCTGGCTTTCTTCTGCTCTGCTCTTAAAAAGCGGTACATCTGGACCGATTAGCTGCTGTAGGCCACCTCTTTCTCCCAGAGCAACAAAATCCGCCTTGATGCTTCTCGCGTTTTGTCCGCTCGAGTGTTATTTGGACGCGCTGCATTCGCGTACCGCAAGCTGAAAGTAAAAGCGGAGCGCTGGGAGCAATTAACTTCAGTGTTTCCCTCCTCATCGCTACTGATTCTATTCAGTCAATCTGGTGAAACACAAAGGGGGGGAAAAAAATAATAAAAAATACAAAAAAACAAACAATGAAACAAACCTCAGACCACACAGATCTTAATTGGCTGCCTAATTACTTCAGCAGTCATTCACTTTTTACAGTTAACAGAAGAGGGTAATGCTGGCAAGATCAAATACAAGGAAAATGGGAACAAAAGAGCCTGCCTGTCACACCAGCTTAGATGCTTAACAGCTACTCAAAAAACAATTATTTGAGGAAAAAAATATGGAATAATCTTCGTTTTCTTCCAGAATCAAAAAGACGCAACTTTGCAGACGACATGTTCAAGGTACTCGTTTGACAACATGACGTTCCTTTGCTTTATGACGCCCCAAGCCGAGCGTAAATATCATTTATGCTCCAATCTTAAGCGCGGTAGATCAACAGAGAGTCATAAATGCCTGTTTGGAAATCTTCAGGGTTGTGCGTTGTACATGTAGATTGAGGCATTGAAAGAAAAAAGTGTTTGAACAGCCCCGCAAACTCCGGCTCCGAGTGAGATGAGCTCCATTATTTACAGTTTTCCGTCCCGAATCGTAATCAGAGCCTTGCGCTCCGCAGGCAGCTGCCTACTGGGGTGCAATCTCTCCCCTAAGCATAAACACGCCCATAAATCCAAACACTCGGTATTCGGGGATTCAAATTCCCTCACATATAAATACGGAGAGCATCCCGGTAAATACACAGATGTGAGCTTGTGTGTGTGAATATGTAGCTCTTATAAACAGGGTCACCCTGATGAGGAGGATAAGGACGTAGCGGGAGGCAGTAATTAAACAATACATTTTAATAAGAAGTCCTTGTGGGTAAACTCGCTGAACCAGTTGAGGTCGTGTGTTACTTGGAGAGCTCAACAAAATGCTTAACAGAGACCTTTTGTAGATTATCACGAATCGGGCCTGGAAAATCTGGATTAAAACGGAAATCAAACAGCAGTTTCTATAACTATTGGCACTCCGGATAAAGTGCTGTAACTTAATATCTTAATATTAAGTGTGTGTGGTCACAAGTTGGTTCAGCTTTGTTCAAAGATCTACCTGTTTTGGACCTTCAAAAACCTGCAGCCATTTACTGACTTTTGAAGGAAAACATGAACCTGACCAAATCAAATTGCATGATCTCACGTCTTTCCCATTTTGAAGAATCTGTGTGATAAATGGGGCTCTGTGTTTCAACAATGCTACTGTCAAGTTGTTGTTTTTTTGACAGCACGACTTCAAAACCACTGCGCTTTACCAAAGTTTTTCTTTTTACTGTCAAGCTAAGTCAAATAAAAATAAATAAATAAGTGAAAATGTTGACTTCTTCGCCACCTACAGGCGCCGACATTGACCAGAAAAGAAATACACTTACATGTTTGTTTTCAAAAATAATAAAAAATAAATAAAATTCTCATTTTGACAAAAAAGGAGTAGCGTCGGTGCTTCTTAAAAGTTACATTAAATCTTTAAATCTGTACAGGAAAGAAAAACAAAAAAGCCAAAAACACAAACACCATCTTCTAGAGGTTCTGATGGGGTAAAAGGCAATAAATATAAAATTCTGTTAATTAAAGAATAAAAAGTTGTCAGACAACTTAAAGGAAAAAGTTAGATTGCAAAAATGTACAAAAATATATAAGAATGCCTACAACACACGATTTCTTACCCCACTAAATAAACATGCACGGATTAGAGTTTGGATTTATTTGTCATTTTCTTTTCGGTGTAAGGTCACACTAGTGCAAGAAAAGAAATCAATTTCCAGCTTTTCATAAACAAAGATACCGAAAACGTTAAACTATATATGCTTAGATAAATGCTTTGCTTCTAGTTATGTTAGTTCAGCAAAATTAAATTAGAAACTAAACGTTTGCAGCAGAACTCAGCGGATATGAGAACCGTAGAAGGGCCACTCAATTTCAGAGCTTTTTTTTTCTTTTTTCTCTTTTTTTTTTTCAAAATAAAAAGTTCCCTTAAGGTTAATACTTTGCTCCCAAGCACATAAACAAACTGCATCAGCTGCACTAATTTGTACCTTCAAGCATACAGCACTTAAGAGTAAAGCACTTGCAGATGTATTCATCAGTACACTGACCCTGAATCGTTGTGGTCTTTCCTATTTCAGCCGCATACATAAGAGGAAACACTCATCTCAGCATTAGATATAGGCGCTCATAATGTTTGCTTGGGTATAACCGCCCATAAGAGTATTGATTACTGCTGTTTATGCATCTAAACCCCTCGTGAATAATTTAAATAACATTTTACGGAGACGTGCATCAATCACACCTGCACACCCACACCGACACAATCACAATACCCAGGAAAGACCATTTCTAATTTCCTATTTAAAGATATGATAGGCCTAATGGATGTTTAACTCTAAAATGTTTTAGGAAAATATACCCCATACACTACTTCATATTCAAATTTGATTTTTTTTTTTTTTTTGAGGTGGGGAGGTGGTTAAGTCTCCTACGAAACAATATATTAAAGAATTTCTGAAGGTTGTCTGGAGGAGTTCCAGATAGTTACACACTCCACAAATCTGGTTTATATGGAAGACTAACACCAGATTTTTTGTTGTTGCTGCCATGTGACCAAATGCAGTAAAATTCTAGATAAATAACTAAGCTCTGAAGACCACTCGATTGAAATTTGTTGTTTTGAAGAACCGATTTCAACCTGGAGATCCGGGGTCGGTCATTTCTGTAGCACATTCGGGGTCATTTGCGTACAGCGAGGTGGGGCGTGGGTCATTTGTGTAAGGTGCTGGAAGCTGCGGTTTTAGTATGCAGGGAGGCAGGGGAGGAGGGAGGGCATGTGACATCCACAGAGAGGCGGGACCCTCTTTGACCCCTGTCTATAATTCATCCCCTGGAATATGGGCCGCATCAAACCTTGGTTTCTTCCCGCCCAAAAAGAGAGAGAGAGAGGGAAAAAAAAAAAAGAGACCTTCTCACTTTGTTGCATGGAACTCTGACCCTGGATTAAAGCAACCAGCAAGAGAAAACCTGGTGATTAAATTTTCAGGCCCGTCCCAGGAGAGCAGAACCAGAAGGTCCTTGATTCACAGACAGAAAGAGACTGAGGAAAGGGACCATGTCGGCAGGATAACCAATACCAAACGAGGAAGGCAAGGTGTGTGTGTGAATGTGTGTGTGCTGAATACAACTTACCAGATGCTCTAATTTGTCTTTGATACTCCCAGAATCCCTGAAACACACAAACACAAATTCCCCTTACTTTAAAAAAACAGATTCAGACATAAAAACTCATTCCATAGCAGCTGGATTTTTCTCAAGCGTCCACACACACCAAAAACAATCTACAACACACTCTTGATCACATGTAATAGTACGGGATCTGGTTTGTCTCAACATAGATGGTCTGGGTTGCAAATTATGCAACTTCTGTTTGTTTACAACAAAGTGGCGCGAAAAGTAGACAAACATTGTAAAAGTTCTGTTTGAGTCCAACAACTGAATATGGAATAAGCAAATATAATGTTGAGGTTTCTGTATGCAGTGCATCTCTAAGAATTAAACGCATTATTTCAAGCTTTTTTTTGTTACAACTGAAATGATAAAATTAGCAAAAAGCGATACTCAGTCTCGACTGCCAAGTATGTTGTAAGTCTCTTTGCTAAGTGCATCTACAATGCTTTTATGAGTTGAGAAGCACCTCTAAGCTATTCTCATGAGTTTTAAAAATTGTGGCATTTTAAGGTGAAAGGGCATATTTTCTGTTCTTATTGTCAATGTTTAAAGGAAGGCGTGTCTACCTGTCCGATTAATGCTTTAAGAAAAATACAAACACTATCTCAGATAAGAAGACTATCAACTACGGTGCAACTAGTCCAATAAATCTGGTAACAGGTTGAACAGACAACCCACACCGTCCTGATGTCTGCTGCACACATCCGGTCAAATGCTAACTGGCTTAGCGCTAGCTGCAGGCAGAGTGAGTGAAGGCAACAGGTGGAGGCTGAAGAAGAAAGCAGTGTTTGTGCCATCAGTATGTTGGACAGACTAACAAAAAAAAAAAAAACGGTATTTACATGAGAAAAGACATGGAAAATATTAGGCGCACGAGTGCAACCAAGATGGATTTGTGGTCTCACTCTGGGAGACATGTTTTAGTCGAGGGGAAAAAACTGCATAACTCGCCCGCTGAGAATCACAAAGATTATCCAAAATCGTCTCGGTATTAACTGATGTTCAGTCAGCAAGCCTCACACTGAAGAAAATCACAATAATCAGAGTAAACGATCTTTATGACATCACAGAGGTTTTGGTTAATCAAACGGAAAATAACCACACAGATTTATCCTAATTGCCGACCTCTAAGGCTGAAATGCAGAGCGCATTTCAATGCTTTCTGCATCTAAACCAGACTGAGGTTAACTAATACTGTCGCCACACTGCTGGCAGGCGTGATGATCATTTCCAACTACAAAGAAAGAGATGGGAGCTTATGATCTGTGAATTAATAATAATAATAATAATAATAATAA
>NW_006799970.1:488148-496021 GCF_000485575.1 Poecilia formosa | reverse complement strand
CCCCGCCCCCCACCCACCAGCTCGACATCTCCGATCACCAAGCACCCACTCTCCCCCCCACCCCTCGTCCGATTCGGGCCTCCATTACTGACAACTCCACCCAGGCTGCGGCGCTTTACAGTGTCGTGTGTGTGTGTGTGTCTGCGCTGAGAGGGAGGAAGGCTTATCGACAGGCATCAGTTGCTAATGCAGCTGGCAGCATCGCTGTGTAAATCTACACCATCTCTAAAATTACATACAGTCTAATCTATCCGACTCCCTCCGCCTCTCCGTTCCCTCCGTCCATCCAGCCGTCCTGCAGGACGCGTCCGACGACCACAGACCGATATGCCCATCAGCTTCTCTAAAATAATGTCATGAAGGAGAGGACAGAACGAGAGGCAGATGGATAAAAATAAAAAAAAATGCACCAGAAGTGAAGAGAAAGGAGGTTTGTTTGTTTGCTCTGCGCTCCGTCAGAAAGACCGCAAGAAGACAAGTCGACCACTTAAGGCAAACTTCATCTAGCTGTAATTACATTACATTCTGACAAACACCCCGCCACATTCATTATACATGACGGGCGCCCGGCAACCAGACAGCAAGACATTTGTTACTGTGGTGACAGTGTGTGTAATCCGCTAATGAAGCGCAATTAGCGAGAAACAATCCAACACTGGGGAGACGCAGCGCTCCATCCTTCCTCCTCCACTCCCCCCCATCCCCCCCTCTCCTTTCATCTCCCTTCTCACTCTCATTTTTACAATGACATCTTTTTCTCCTCTTGCATTTTTTCCCCCCCATTCGACCTTTATTTGGCTCTTCACATACAATTAATGTCCTGCTCTTTCATCTGCCTTTTTTTTTTTTTTTACTTCATCAAGGACAAGCTGTCCAGCGGTGTCCTCAGTAGGGCCGAGGGGATCGCTCCGTCCTCACACACTCTCTCTCTCTCACACACACACACACACACACTTATCCCGTATTACATCCTCATTTCTCTTTTCAAAACATCATACAATCTGCCGAGGCCTTCTGGGAGGCAGTTTTCCCTTTTCGCCCTCCCTCCCTCTCTGCACACGATGTCTTCAACACAGAGGCAGCATCGATTTCTGAATTACGCCACAATATTAAATAATTAATATACTTGCAGTGATTGATGTTTTGCATTAGGCCAATATTAGGTTATCAATCAAAATCCACTTGGTTTAATGTAATAATATTGAAAATGTGTCAGTGCCTGTTCGTCCAATTTGTAGTGGAGGCAGGCCAGATAGTAATGGTGGTGTAGCACAAGGCCTCAGAGACGTATATGGCCTGCTCGCTACAACCGCAGGAACACATTACAGCCGCAGCACACCGGGGGAGAGAGGGAGAGAGAGAGAGAGAGAGATACTGGAGTCATGGGGAGGGAGACAGAGCGCAGACATGGAAGGACAAAGGTGAAGAATGTGACAGAGTGGGAGGGGGATGCTATCATATAACAGTGCAAATGCTACATTAAAACATCATTTTCATGAAGTTATGTGTGCTTATATGTTCCATTATACCAGGGCTTTAAAAAAAACAATTATGTAAATTATAATTCCTGTAACTCTTTACAAACTTTGAAAGAACGATGGTACTACTAAAGGAATATGTTTTTTTTCTTTGTTGAGTAAAAACATTTAAAGAAATAGTTTCATAAATCACAGGCTATATCTTAGCAATATTCATGCCTGTCTTGAGCTGAAGTAGTCTTATAGTTAAAAAATGAAAGTACAGGAAATGCATGCTTTGTAGCTTGCTTTCTTCAAGATCAAATCCATAGAATAAAATTTCCCAAGGTAAATTTGAGCAGTTCACATACTTTAGATTTTAAATGGGAAATATTCAAATGAAATCCAGATTCCTTAAAAATTGGGAAACATCGCTGTACCTTCAGGGCCAAGCGGAGCCGACAGGCCTCAACAACTTGCTTTTATATGTCAGGCTCATTGAAGTAGCTTTAGCTTGCAGCGGCAGATCAAGTCCCGTTTTGTCCGTATTAGCTGTTCCTAAAAGACGGACTTTGACAGGAATTATATTATGTCCGAGCAAGACGGAAAACCTTGCACCAATGAAACTAGTCTCTGCACTCTGGTCTCTTTCCTTCTAGAATCTGGTTATAAACTGGCTTCATGTAACATTATTTATTCTCTTTTGAGTAAATTTAACAGATCTACATGTCTTTTTTCGATACGCCATAAAAGGTTTTTCCAACAATAAAGTTTCAGGGCTACAGTTGTGTGAATGCTTGAATAACACTAATTCCTTCAGCTCCCACCCCTACAAGCACTTACCACCTCTTATTGTCATTTCAACACCAGTGCTGGAGACAGGCCAGAGGATCTAGAAACAGGGATCTAGAAGATCGACAGCTGATCAACAGATTTTGACAAGCAAGTTTCAATGTCTGTGCCACTTGTGCTACTGAGCTGCCAAATTCAACATAAAACCTTTAAGTTTCCACCTTAAGAAAAAGTTGTAGTTAAACATGAATAACTTCACTCCTTGGTGTTCATTTTGATGTCTCTCGTCACATACAAATGTTACCAAAGTAATGTTAAACATCCAGTTTTTCATTTTTGATCATGTTGGTCCATCTTCAAGTCTTCTTTGAAAGCTTTCCAAAGCATTCGCAGCCATTCTTGTGCAGTTTTGAGCTCAGACAAAGGTGTGGAATGAGAAAGCATGGCTCGCTAAGTCCTTCGATCATTTCCAAGCCATTTCTGTTGGGTTGAGATCGGAACACTTTTTTTTTCACCATACGTAAATTAATATTTCATAAAGCTCCGACTAGGGCTGGACAAGGGTAGAGTGGGGTAAAACTCTCTTTGTAGCAGCTAACGAATAGTCCGAAAGCCACATCCTGATGTACCCTGTTATCATCTTTGTATAAGTATTTGACATTAGAGGACAGACTGTGTGGGACTCTGACCAAGCTAATGATGAAAAGTTTTCTAACCCATGTTTTGGGCATGATTGGCTATTACTGCGCGGCCTTGGTAGAGACCTTAAAGATGGAAAATTTGAATGATGAAATATCAGACATCAGCTTTATGTTCCCAGCCTGCTCCTCTTTTCCCTTGGAAAGATTTTCGAGCCACTGCGACGTGGAGGCTGACAGAAAGTGGCGAGTGAGCGAGAGAGGACGGAGACAGAGAGTAATGTACTGCGGTTCCAGGAAACGGTAATTAGTTATCCTTGGTCAATTAAGTTAAACTGGACAAACAAGTGTGAGTGTTAAAGTGAGCCGTGGCAAGGTCAATACTGACCAATTTAACATGGTGGCTGGATCCATCACACTGTCTGCACTCTGCCGCTTCCCTGTCTCAGCTCCTTGCCTACGCTCGCGTACTTTTTCTTCTCGCCGACTCTTCTCCGCATTCTTCCTGCCTTCATCAGTCACAGTGCGTGTTCTATTTCCAAGTGTCCAAACCCCCTTTTTTTTCCCTGTCTCTTGCTCCGTAATGACAGTTTCGAAGCTGTTGCCTCACCTTACCTCATCCCCTTCCCTCTATCTCTCCTCTCCAGTCATTTTGTCCTCTTCCAATCACCAGCCTGCCGCTCCTTTTCTTCTCCTTCTCTCTCTCTCTCCTCCCCCTCTCACCCTCCCGCGAGCCCAAGCGCTCCTGCTAGCAGACAATTAATTACAGGGCCAGCACTAGATGAGTTGTCATTTGTGGTCAAGTTTCTAATAATTGCATTAGGTCTTCAGGTTCCTCTAAGATGCCCTTCCTTTTCTTTCCCTTAGCCTCTCTCTTTTTCTTCCCCGGCCCCTTGACACGGCAGAGATGAATATCTTCAGTCAGTCAATGGAGGCGACACAGGGACTTAAAATGCAGAGGCAGTCATTTGATTTCCAGCTAACAGAGCTGCCCATTAGCCAGGCACTCATCAGCCATGCATTACCTCTCAGACCTGCTGTCCTGAAAGTGAAAGCTTTAACCCTTTCGCTGCCCGCTGCTCGCCTTCCTGTCCATGCAATACAAAACAAAACTTCCTGCAGAGCACACTGTAACTGAAAAGAAAATTAAATTTAATCCAATTATATTTGATAACCTTAAAACTCAAAGCATTTTTTTTTATGTGCACAGATAACACTTAAGGGCTCCATTTAACTTATTTCTGCTATCCTAGACATAACAGCTATATATTTATCTCATAATTTACAGTGCAAATGTTTGCTTATTGTATTATAAGGTAGGCATTCAACGCAAAAGTGTACTGTTCATTTAGAATAAGAATCAGCTTTATCCGCCAAGTTTGTGCTCAGACTCTGTGGAGGCTCGCTTTGGCAAATAACAATCTGTAGCACCGTCCAGAGAATAAGTCTGCACAGTTAGTGTCCAGGATGTGTGGGGTCTCCAGAAACTTTAGGGCACATTTTCTTGACCTTGGATCTCTACGAGTCTAGGACAGACAGAAGGTCAGGCTTGATGGTTCTCTTTGCAGACCTCGCTGCTTGTTGCCTGTCCTGTTTTGTCAATGAGCCAAACCACACAGAGATGAACAAACGCAGAGCAGACTAAATGATGGCAGGGTAGAAGAAGACTCGAAGCTGCCGAGGCGAGTTGTACTACAGTACCACAGAAATTACAGTTTCTCCTGGGCTTTCTTCCGAACAGTATCTATGTCTGTCCTGGGTTGATGGTGCTGAAGATCAAGATGAGGTCTACAGATAGGATCTCAGTGTCCGTCGCTAGATGATTGAGGGAATGTAAGTTGACACAAGTTGACTGCATTGTCTATTTTTCCCAATAAGAAAATTGCATGTGATCCAGAGGGGAGCCTGTGGTGTCATTCAGATGCTACAGTAGCAGTCGCTCAAAGGAGTTCATGAACACAGATGTGCAGATCACTGTGGTAATTTAACCTGCAGTCGTGCGCTTGCTTGTTCGTACACAAAGTACGAGAAAGATGTACCAAAGCTGCAGCCTGTGGTGACATTTTGACTTTAAAAAAGAAAAAAAAAAAGTTTATTAAACAAAAATAAAATACTTTTTTTGTAAGAAAATTATTTATATTATTTGAATTTTAAAAAAAATGTATCGATAGAGTATTTTAAAAACTTGTTAGTGGCAGCTCTACGAAAGTTTCTATAGCGTTTTTCAGTGCAGCTGTAGAAGAGCTCAGAGGAACATACAGTCATGATACTGTTAGTGAAAATGGTAAAGCAGAAACTCACAATTTTCCTGACATTTTCCCTCATTACAGTTTCCCCCACCCTGTAAGTGTTAGCATCATGGCCACCAAAAATATGCTTTAAGTGTGTTCATCAAAGGCAAAGACAGTCTACCCAACAGGATAGACATTCACAGAAATACTTTACAGGAAAACTAAATTTGCATTCTACCAAATGTTTACAACAAAGCTGTCCTTCATGATTGTGGTGTTGCACACATTGATACTATGATAATGAATGTAGTTCGACATACTGAGTAACTGCTTTTTAGAGCCCAAAACCGTAAAAGACACTCCGCAAACACACATCAGTATCTGACAATACTCTATGTAGTTGTAGAATGTGAAGTGAGCAGATGTGTCAATACTATCATTCAATATGCGGATTATATATTAGGAGACAAATGTCCTGAACTGAGTTCAAACTGTTTCTGACCAAATAACTCGTAAACATAACCTAAAAATCGGTTTTTACACCGTTGTCGTTAAAGTACACCTATGTTTACTTCCTGGCATCCCTTGCATGCTAAAATACAACTTGCCCTTCAGCAGGCTCTCAGCCTGATCTCAGTGAGTCATGGTGAGAGGACGACTTGAGAGGAGCAGCAAAGGAAGATGGGATATGGCAACGCTATAAAAGAGACATCATACATAAGAGTCGCCGTGTGTGAGAAAGAGAGCGAGTGTGCGCATCCCATTTGCCACAGTTGCATGCCTTGTCAAGCGTGTCATTGAGCATTCATATGTTGTCTGACTGCTGATAGAATGGCAGGCGTATTTATTACAGAGTCAATGTGATGAGGGACACACACACTCAGATAACACACACAATCCACTAATACACAGTCCGCATCAGTGACATCTGCCTGTTTAACTATTAGAAGGCAAACGCTTGATATGCAACTGAAGAACAGACACACACACACTACAATACAGGAGGGTGCAGCTTTCCCTGAGGCCTGATTGCCATCTCCATAGGCCCTTTTTAACAGAGCCGCCAATTGAAATTGAAATTGTATTCTTGTATGTGCTATCAGAGCTACCTCTCAGGGTTTTATAAAGCTGAGAGGAAGTTAGCGGGACACACACTCACAGACTGACAGGGAGGGATAATGTGGAGGTAAGTCAGGAGCTGTCACTCTTCTATACAGCAAACGAGAGGGGGAACAAAACACAGACTTATCGTTCCCTGCTCTCTGCCTAGTTCCACATGCATGTACACACACACACGCACGCACGCACGCACACACACACACTTGGCGGGGCGCGGTGGCGGGGTTACTTTAGCATAATCCCAAAATGGTAGAGAGAGGCAGTCCATTAAAAAGGGAGCTAACAAATTCAGCACTTTAAGTTACTCAGAGGGAGGGTGAAATGCAGTCAATAAAAAAGTCGGGAAGGGAAGAATAGGAACGAAAGAAGCTAATTTATAGCTGCTCCTTCTGCTCTTTGGAACACACACACACACACACACCTATACACGTTGGGCTGATATTTGGAATATAAAAAACAATAGAAATTAGCTTTACTCTGACTCCTATAATCAGGAGGAGCACGCAACAGGACAAGCTGTACTAAATTTGATTCTTGTTAGTTTATTTGCCAAATAAAATCTGCAATATGTTTAGCCATCCCTACGTATCATGACAGAAGAGTCTAACCTCTACAATATATATACAAAAATATATGAGGTGATTTTTTTTTTATTAAATGAGGTATTTGAAAATTCTCAGGCTGCTACTCATAAAAAATATAAAAAAGTTTGAAATACACGTTCATTGCTCACTTTTTGGTATTAGCTTGTGAGCATCCGTCACATAAATGGCAAATAAAATGCACAGAGTTCTGCAGCTGCGACGTGACAATGCACGTAAAAGTTTTGTGAAAACTTTTCCAAGCCAGATTTAGAGGAAAAAAACTGATTTAATTTCAGTGTTTCATATTCAGGAGGAGTTGGAGACTGGACAAAAAGTAAAATGGGAACAGAGAGAGCAATCAATTTCCCCGTGGTTTTCCTCAATAGCGCTCAGCCCTTTCATAGCTCCCAATTACAACCAATCCTGATTAAAGAAATACCTCTCCATTATTGAGATCCAGACAATGACACTCCACATTTCTCCCTGCTCCTGAATCATGTACATTGCCGTACTGGCGCACAAAGAACGGAGCGCCGTGCTATACCACGGCAGTCGGGACGCCTGTCTTTAAAGAAGAAGGAAGAAAAAAAAAAATCACATGTGGAAATCTTTTGGCTCTCCTCACAGCCCCAGAAAACCTGATGGGAAACAATGGCAGCCCGGCGCAGCATCTGTCATGGCACAATATAAAAAGATGATCTTGGCAACAAATGGACACACACACACACACACACACACACACACAAAAAAAAGGAGAAAAAGAACACAAGAGAGGGAGTAAGATGGAGGGGCGGGGAGGGCCGGGCGACGGTGGTAATTCATTTGCAAATCAGGCCCTGGTGCTCAGGTCTATTTCAAGCTGCTGGTGGGTGCCAGGAGTTAACAAGGTAATCAGTTTCAATCCTGCCCTTCAATTGTACATCACACCCTCAGACGGCTACTACCCAGGTCTTTCTATAGGGACAGAGGGGGAAATAGCAATCTGGCTGCTGCTGGCAGCATCCTCAGTGAATAAATACACATACCCACACACACACACACACACACACACA
>NW_006799970.1:443982-488138 GCF_000485575.1 Poecilia formosa | reverse complement strand
CGCTGCAAATTCTCTGAAAACATACACACATACACACACACACACACACACACACACACACACACACACACACACACACACACACACACCCACACATGCACGCACGCACGCACGCACGCATGCGCGCAGACTAAAGTAAAGTTATAAATAGACGTATACACATATGCAAAAAGTAGAGTTAAAGCAGGTCACACTGCAAAACGTATTTTTGGTCTAACTGCTAGTGCACATATCTTGGTACATGTGAAATAAGGCAAAACTGACTAACAAGTAAATTTTCAGCAAGAAATAGGAGCTTGTTTTAAATCAATAATTCTTTAATATTGACAAAAAAGTTCTACTTCCTCTGGCAGATCATTTCACTTATGACGTTAAAAAAAAAAGCTAGTCCACGTGAAATAAGACCAAACTAAGATATTTGCACAAGGAACTAAACAAAACTACTTGGTAAGATTGTGCTTTTGCAGTTTGTCATGCTTTAACTCTACATATATGCATATGTGTTTGAGTTTTGATTTCGTGATTTTGCATCATTAGAATATTTGATTGCTCTTTTTTTTTATTGTGATCTATAAGGCATGATGACTGGCTTGTGGTTTGGTGATTTGAAATGTTTGGCCATCCTGTGGGATATTTTAGAAACAAAAACAAGATATTTGCTCCACATTTTAATAACTGCGAAGTAAAGTATTTGCATCTCAACTAACATATTCTGCTGGGTTTCCAGAGTTTCTGACACATACTGTAATACCCACCAGGTCACCTGGTCCACCTGCTTGGATGTTCTGCAGAACCTTTTTGGTTCTATTTGCTTTGCCAAATAAAGAGAGTGCCGCCAGAGACAATGCTGCGCCGCACCCCAAAGTGGTACATGCAGAGTGTTAGAAAGAAAACAGAGCTAAACCTGCTCTAATCCTCTCTTCCTCTTTCTGTATCCCTCTCTTTTAGCCTGTGTCAGCTGTAACCGGCTGGCCTGTGAGCCAGTTAGTCCCCGCTAGTCCCTCATCTGCATAATCAATATGACAACCTTATTTTTCTGATGCAAACCGGATTTCGCCTGTGAGCTGAATTTGTCGGTGTGTGTGTTGGGTGCCCAGTCTGCTCCTGGCCAGCCACAGTCATGGCCCTCTTTAGCCTTAATTAGATTAGGTGCGATTATCCCAGCTCTACCTTACAAGTGTACGGGCAGGATAAAGGGGCCACAAAGGCCCGGCCTGTCACAGGCACCGGGGCTCTGGTCCGCAGGTTATCAGGGTCCGCTGAGACACGCCGCAGACATTGTTATTCATATCATCCACACGCCGTTTTCTGCTGCTGCCTTTCTCGCTCCTTTTTATTTTTCCCTCTTCTGTATCCGTGGTGTCAAACTGGCGTAATCGCCGGCCTGGGTAAGTCTGCCACTCTTTCTGTTGGTGTGTCAGAAAACAAAACAACATCGCCCCGAGCACTTTGCAGTCTGGCCTGGAGGGAGAGATGTCTGGAGTATGTGCGCTCTTGTTGCGCGCTTGTGTGTCTTTTACGGTTTTCTGTTTGGCTGCAGACGTTGAGGAAAAGGGGCGTAGAAGGCAGAGCCAGCCCAGTTCCCACGCTAATGCAAACCAGCAGCACAAGGCGGAAATCCACACAGAGTGGTTAACGAGGCACTCCGCTCTGAACGCATAAATGTAGACTAATTAACTCTGCAAGAAGGTGAGTGTTGTTTGTTAAAGACGTGTTTTTATTGCGTAAAGACTTGCAATAAAAGTGTCTTTTTTTCTGCAGTAGCATAATCTGATGATAAGTATACCCTTTTTTTTTAGTTTTCCTGTTGAGACAAGAAGATTTTCATTTGAAATCTCCTCACATTTCAAGGATTTAACAACGTTATGAAGTCTAACGAGAGTCATTGGAAGAGAAACCAGACCACAGATCCTCCATCAGTGGGCATCAGATGTTTTTTTTTTCCCCCATACATTCATTCTTTGTCTCGCATCCAACTCCTCTGGAAAGTTTACAGAAGAAAAGATCCATCAAAGTCAAAACTAGCCCAAAAACATGGTCCTTGTTAAAGTCCAAAAAGCTAACGGAAAACTTGTCCAGTTTTTTTCTTTTTCTTTTTTATCCCAACCATTAAGTTATTCTCACAGTAACTTAATGGTTGGGATAAATAACCTGTAGTTATTGACAGGTTTAGATCAATACATGTCCACCTGGTATAAATGACATGTTTTCTTGTCTTTCCCATGCTGAGGAATGGCTAGAAGAAATGTAACTGTGTGTCACATATTTACATCTCAATGAAGGATGACAGATTACTAATAGAAAGTTCAAAAAAATTTACAAAAGTGAACTATAAGGTAACAAAAACGTGCTTCAATTAGTTTTATTTTGAAGGAACTGGTAGCGATTACAGCACTTATAAACTTTGGCACTAAATATGACTACTCAAATTAAAGGTTGGATTTTTCTAATTGTTTGAGTGCAAGTTTATTCCAGAGCCATAAAACATAAATTCATTCTATTTTATTTTATTTTTTTTTACACAATCTCACGGTTCCAACCACAAAAGGCTATAATACTAATTAACTATTTCATTGCTACAAGTTAGGGCAATTTGTAAAACTCCAGATTTCTAAAAGCACACAAGGATTTGTACAAGAACTGTTACAAATATTTAATAGGAATAAAAACATATAAGCTATTATCACCTCCTATCCACAGCACTAATATACGTAATGCTGCAAAAAGAGAGACTCAAACAGCCTGTATGATCTCATACTTCTCTCCAACACACAATCTATATGCAGCCTTAATGTAAACCTGCCACACAGCAGGTGCCATAACATTGTGTCCAACTGCATTATTCAACCTGATTAATATCTGTTTGAAAACTTAACAAGATGATTTGCTACACTGTTTTATTGTCCTCCATTTTCCACTTAAACAGTTTCCAGGCAGAGCGCAGCACTGACTGATTTCTCACAGTCTCTATTAATGTGTGCATACACAGAGTTGTTTTTGTTTTAGTTTTTTTTTTTTTTACAGTTTTTTTTTTTTTTTTGCTGTGTTGAATCTTTAATTAAACACGCCGTGCAGACACTGTCCGTATCGTCAGAGCTGGGCGCACACAAAGACAGTTACAGGAAAAACTGTGAAAAATAAAAAAAAGAGCAAAACGACTAAATTTTGTTCTTTTCAGCCGTTTTGAAAAGAGCAAAAGACCCCCCAAAAACTGAAAAACAGAACATCTTTTGATTTAGATCAAAAAGATGA
Source organism: Poecilia formosa (assembly GCF_000485575.1). Classification (NCBI taxonomy): domain Eukaryota; kingdom Metazoa; phylum Chordata; class Actinopteri; order Cyprinodontiformes; family Poeciliidae; genus Poecilia; species Poecilia formosa. The sequence goes on along the minus strand of NW_006799970.1, from coordinate 484,886 downwards.
GAAGCAAAATAGATGATCTGATGAGAGCACATAAACACAATGTTTCCAAATTGAAAGCATAAACATAGTCTGAATGCCAGTTTCCCTGCACACATGTTTGTGCCTGGAACTGGCAGGGATCCATGTTATTAGTCATCATCCGTGGATGAAATGTGACCTATTAGCTACACACACACAGACAAAAGTGACATTTTTGTTTAGTGAACTATATCCACACTGTATGCTTGAGAAAGGATAAAGCATAACAGTGATTTAGATTTTTGCAGATGTTTCTATTTAAGCTTAAGTAAATGTGCCGAACTATTATGTCTTTCTAGGATGTGATATTTGTTGTAAATATTTAGGGGGGGTTGTCATACGTTTCATTTTTCACAAAATCTTTTATTTTAGATTCATTGCTTTATATATATATATATATATTCATTTTACTGCATCGTCATTTTTTGTTGTATCGTATCATGTTGCAATGTATGACATAGGAAATGCATGTATGTAGCGACAGTGGAGAGGAAAAACTCTCCTTCAACGGGAGGAAATCACCAGCTGAACCTGGCTCAGTGTGAAGAGCTATCTGACACGACCGGCTGGGAGTCTGAGAAGTCAGAGCATACACACAAAAAGAAGCAGAAGAGACAAAAAGTTTTTCATCTTTCTTTGTTAAAAAGAAGCAAAAAGTTAATGACAGTAGTAGCTCCTTTAGCGGCTTCATCTAGGAGAGAAACATCTTCAATTGGGCACAAAAAAAAATCGGCTAGGTCTTATTTTTTACTGTAAAACTCAACTCTATGAATAGCTAATGCACTCAAATCAAGACTGTGTTTACCTCAAAAAAAGTGTAAAGTTGAAAAACCTGAGGTGTGTGTGTGTGTGTGTGTGTATGCCAGAGGGGAATGACTAGGAGGCAAAGTAGAATACCTCCATTAGACAACCACCAAGGCTAGACGGGCAAAAGAACAAGACAGAGTACATGAGAGTAAGACTGAGCGAGACATTAGTACAAATGAATTAAACATTGGCCAAGAGATCTAAACTACTTCTACTGGAAAAAAAAGTGCCAGGCTAAATGGGCAGGAATGGAGGGGATGAGGGAGGAGGGAGAAGGGGAAGGACGCTTCAATACCCTCCTTCTGCTGCTAGGAGTGCAATCAGAACCCTACACAAATGCCAAACTCTATCAGTGACACTAATAGGCGCTCCCATCCCTCTCTCATCACAGTCTCACATTAATCCCACTCATGTGACTGGCTAAATACACCAAGGTCTGTTTTGTTTCGCCTCATTTCAGCTAAAAGAAAATGCTCTGGAAGTGGCAGTCGATTTCAAGCCTCCACTGAGGACGATTGTTATATGCGCCTCTCAGGCAATATTTACTTCCAGCACTGAGTCATGGTACTTAACTGTATGTCTGAAAAGCTGTTTACCCAGTCTGAGAGGGGTATTCTTGTAATGATCAATGCCATTAGGCAATATCTGCAGAGCTGTATTTCTGTCTCTGAGCAGCATGGGTCAAGTGCACGGAGAAAGCGGTTCTCTTCTCGCTTCCCTCTTTTCTTTCTCTTTCATCCGTAAAAAAAAACAACCTTATTCGGTAATATGTTTTTGTAAAGACTTCTGCCAACACCGTCCTTTAACCGTGGCCCAGATGAATAAGCACAAGAGCCTGGAGAAAATGAAACGCTAACAATTTGTTTCTTCATTTTTTTTTTCTTTTTTAGATTCAACACTACTTTGTTTCCTTCAAACAAAACCTACCTAGCATTTCCAGAAAAGGAAAAAAAAAAAAAAGCACATTTTGTCAAATTCCCATTTACATAACCCTCCAAAATCGACGCTGGCCTGTCATGTTTGCAGCTCATAACCTGCTGCTTATAATCCCACCTGCATCCTCTTTCTGATCCGCGAAAGCAGAGCGGCCAGCAACTTCGACAGCACCTGCTAAGACGCGGCGGCAGAAAGAGGACAGGGTGGAGAGGAAGGACAGGAGAGGAGAATATAAAAGAGAGGAAGAGGCTAATTGGATTGCTGGGGGTGGATGGGATGACGGGGTGGGGGGAGTCTTCTGTTTGGCCAGGTCTGGTCTCTGTCATCACGCTCCAGGACCTGGCTTCTCTCTGAGCCTACAGCAGGTCTCAAAAAACACACACACACACGCACACACCACACACACCGTTCCAAATATGCAACCCGGTTCAGGAGTCAAACTCTCCTGTGTGCTGCTGCAGCCTGCAGGGTGTCTGCTGTGTTCTTCCCCTCTCGTGTGTGAGTGTTTGCATATTCCCTTAACACCTCACTAAATGGTTAAACAGATTACAGAGCGCAGTAAGTGGATTGTCACAGCTCTCTATCACACACCCAGAGTGTCTCTCCGGTGATTATACATAGCCAGATTGTTTTTTTTTTTTTTTTCCCTTCTCACACACAGTCAAAAAAGAAAAAAAGGAGAAGTTAACACTTATCGTTCGTTCATACACTTTTTGAATGCTTTAATATTATTAGTGAAAATAAATAAAGTATAGATCGTAATTTGGAATCACAGATTATCTGATAATCATAAAACTTTTACTTTTGGAGATGTTGTCAAGTAACTACGCAGATCAAAGCAAAAATGCCCACGCGCCCCACTGAACTGAGTTATATTCACGTTACAACCAAAAACTTTCATGTATTTTAATCTGGATTTGAAGTCATTTAACTTTTCCACCTGAATCGTGAGAAACTCATTGTACTTCAGTTACAGCTGTGAGTCTGTCTCTGCAAGCTTTGAACATCAACAGACATTATTCCCCATTATTCTTTGCAAAATAGGTTAAACGTCATCAAATTAGATGGAAATCACTTGTGAAGTTCCCATTTCAAATGTTCTAAAGTTCATTTGCTGATTCTTTTGAATTTTATAGCATATTAATTGTTAAGCAAGATGATTTAAGATTTAAGAACAGGGACGAAGTACTGTGTGTGTTTTAAGTATTTAATATAAGGATTGTTGTCAGAAGTGCCAATAAAGTGAGGCGCTTTAAACAAAGACTGTCAATATGTCGAGGCAGCCATATTGGATTTTGAGGTCAGGCGATGTCAGAAACCTCCAATTCCAGTTGGAATTACACTATTACTACAGTACCTCATGTTGACAACAAGAACATGAAAACAGGAATGAACGACAAAATACTTAGAAGAAAAAAATGTGATCAAAGCGGTTCTCAACTCATTAGTTATCCTTCACATAGTTATGAAGCCAGTCAAAGTTGGGATTAATTTCAGATGTTTATTTCAAAAGTCTGCATGGATTGCTGTTGTCTTCACCGCCTGGTATTCTGAACCTTTAGAAAGGGCAGCAACAACATTCCAACAACATCGTGTGTATAAGTAAGTACTGTATGCATGTGTGAATGAAAACCTGCATGAAACTGATCTCGAATCTGTTTATATGATTGGACTGATTTAATTTAATATTTCTAGACTGGAATCGTTTGTCTTGTAAAGTGCTTTGAAATGCAGCATGTTATGAATTAGCGCTACATAAACAAACTGAAACCAAAGTGAATTACCCTAAACACCCAATCAGGACATAAAAAAACCCTACAGACACTCTTCAAGAAGATATTGTTAATATTATTGCTTTTACACATTTTTGTTCTTGCCTATTAGGTTTACAGAGTTAGCACCAGATGTCTGGGGGTTTTGCATTTTATCACAACCTTTAATTTGTGTGCATAAATGTTTTAATGTGAAAGTGAGGATTTGGGCTGTTTTCCACTTAGAGTTAATCTTATTTTTGTTTGATGACAAAAAAAAAACAAAAAAAACAATGACTGTGAATAGCTATGGGCCATGAACCACTGCAGCTGCACCCCTCAGTGCATGCAGGCGTTAGCGTACAGGGACGTGAGAGCGTCTGGGTGGGTGTACTGTCCCCCCTTTTGCATGTAGACATCACTTCAACTTCCATCGTTTACCACCCACCCAAAAAAAAGAAAAAAAGAAAAAAAAACACACACACACACACACACCCACATGACTTTAGCCTCACCCATCCGTGTCTCTTCTTGCTTCTGGCCACCAGACTCACCTTCCCCTCCACAAACCCCTCCTCCCCCTCCCCCTCAATTGGTGCGCACACAAATAAAAACCCACACTTACAGCTCACTGATTCAAGTCAATGCGAGTGTATGCTAACCTTCCGAGGACGGCGTTTGAAGTCTTTTTACCTCCCCAGACCCACTCTCCCAGTGCCAGACACAGCCTAAAGTCCTGCAGACACTCACAGCAGCCTGTGGTCCCATCCACACCACCCATACACACATTCCCAGCAGGCTGAGAGGCAGCCGCAGGCAGGAGCTACAGACACAAACACACACACACGCACGCACACACTCACGCTTACTTTTTCGGTGTATTATCAAACCTAATGAGCTGATAGATGTTCGACGGAGGCAAAGAAGCAGACAATCAGTTCCTCAGAGCGAGAAAAGACGGGAGAGAAAAATCAACAACGCTAAGTGCAAATGTGTGCGTGAGTGTGTCTGTGCTTGTGTGTGGGTTTTTTTTTAATTTTTTTATTTTACTTTATTTTCTTTCTACCTCGCAGCATCTCGCCTTTCAGAGGTTAAAGCTGAGTGATGGAGAAGAGCTAGCCAAAGCAGGGCCTGCAGGTCCTGCCGGGATCCCTGCGGTGGAGCTGGGCTCTGTTTGGCTTGTCGGGGAGGAGACGAGGTAATGAGGGGAATTATTAAACAATCACATTCGTGGCACTCGGCTGCAATCAGTGAGCACTGCTTTATAGGCACGAATCAGACAAATACCTACGGTGTTAAAAATGTATTCCTATCTTGATAGAAAAAAATTATTCCAGCTGAAGTCCCGGAGCCAGAAAATCCTTCCTATGCATCGGCGAGAACATCAATGGGAGGCTTTAATTAAAGACGGGCAGTTATCTCATTTCTTTAACCCTCAGCTCATTATATCAGCTCCGGTATTAAATAATAAGTGTAAGAACATTCAAGGTCTTTGGAGGGATAAGAGGTCTCCGTGGCGCTCCCACGGCCTCGCTTTTGCCCACTCTTCGTTCGGCTGACACTGAAATAACTAAGATGGCCCTACGCACTTCAATGAACCAGTATGGACACCGAGTTCAGCCTAATTGGACAGACCTCGCTGATTGAGCACGAGACGGCGGCCTGTTCACGTTCTTCTCCAACCCTGACGATCTGTCACGGAGAAAAAGAAGCTGGCAGAGCTCACGGGAAAGGGCGAGGATTTCTTTTAAAAAAGATAAAGCAATTGAATGCATATATAGTTTGCCGGGTTTAATCATCTATAACAATTATTTATTCTTTTTTTTTTATTTTATTTTATTTACACACACCAACAATAATACAGAATAGCCCATCTGCTGCTAATTTTTTGTCATTTTGACTGGTGAAGCTCCTTGAGTTTCCCTCCTGTGACTGACCGCATTGTTTCCACACAAAGATATTTGTTGTACCAGTAAGAAAGGGAAAAGTGTAGCCTTCACTGAGCCAGTTGACTGGCACTGGGCAGCAATATGTAGGGGAGGGGTATGCGACTCTTTGCTTCTTACTACTAGGGATGACTAAGATTACTCCATCGGTTTTTCTGGTGACTCACTAAAATAACTTTAAATATTGGGAATGGTATGACGGAATATTTGAAAAAAGTATTTTGTTTTACAAATATTATCTTCTTTTGTTTTTCTATTTGTAATTTTAGCTCTTGCGCCCTTTTTTGAACAGTAACCTGACAGAAAAGAAAGTGGAGACCGAAGAGAATGACTTGCAGCAAACGGGTCAAGTCCAGGAATCGAACCCGGGACAAACTCCATCAAGAACTATCGCCTCTGAACATGGTGTGACTGCTCTACCAACTGAGCCACGCAGAAACCCTTGATTACTGTTTAGGAGAACTAAAAATGATGTACAAAAAACACACCTTCACCTGGTGAGTATGTGGAATTAAGCTTTCTTTAGTTATTTACCTTTAACTAATTATTATTTATACCATGCAGGATTATGGCTACAATTCAACTGGACCATGCATCACTGAATCTGCGATCTACAGTCCACATAGATGTTCAGCCTGTTTAACTTGATTTCATAGAATCTGACTGATTATATGTTGCTGGTTAAAATAAATTGCATTGATGTACAATATGTACTAAATTAGTGTTAAACGAATAACTGGAATAGTTTTTAAGATAAGAACAAATTTTAAAAAGTTACTTATTTGCACAGATTGCATTCATTTTGCCAGGTTCATTTCAGAGGATTACATCAGGTGAATGGAGAGCGAGCCGGCATTTCTGACCACACATTTCAAACCTAAAATTATGTGTAATCATTCAGATGTTGCAAATTAACCATGCACTGAAGAACACAGCTTTGAAATGACCAGTAATTCTATATTACTCTTATTTAATCTTTCATCAAAGTAAACTTCAGGAAAGCCTTGTCAGAATTTCTTCAGCTCAGCTCCGACTACGTAAAAAGCTAAACATTCACAGAAGAAAAAAAAAGTGATTCCTAGAGGAAGTAAGATGGCACGTTGGACTGAAACTTAACTACTGACCTTGTTCACAAGCCTGACTAAACACCCCTGCACACACACACACACACACACACCCACATACACACACACACACACACACACACACGCAGACACACACACACACACACGGAGAACCCTACCATCAACCACTTACCCTTTGCCACTGGTGAAAGGCAACAAGATCTCTTAACAACGACTCGTCTTTTTCAATAAATTTTGCATGAAAACATACCGCCGGAGTACCAAGTTGCCTGCTGTCATACTAGAGGAGTCTTAAATGTTTAATGACAACAACACCAAACACATGTGCGCGCACACAGAGTTGGTGTCAGGGTGCCGCTGTGATGGGGCCCCTCTTTTATCCTGACAGACACTATAAAGCTCCGGAGCCTCTTCACCACCCAACCCCACTCTTCGCTCTCCTTCTTTCACCCAGCGAAGGAACCTGGATGGAAATGAAGTTGGAGTGTTATAATAGGTGTATGAGTGCGTGTTTTGGGTGCAGGTGAAAAGGAAGAGGATCACGCTTGCATAGATCCTACCCTCGTCTTTATGAGGAAAAGTCGGATGGGAGGCGAGGGGGAAAAAAAGGGAGGCGTCTTATTTTAGACAGGATATAAGGTTTCAAAGATTCTGTGACGGAAAAGTCTTTTACATTTTCTTTTGCTAGAATGGGGACTTTTTCTGAGCCCCAAACTCAAGCTTAAACCTCAAACTATTTTAATTGTAACTAGAGAGGAGCACAGGAGGCACTTTGTGAAGGATGCCAGAGATGCTTCTGGTCCTTGTAGAATATCAGGCAAAGGTTTCTCTGCACTCTCGCCAAAAGTCAACCTTGCTCCTGGTGAATGTTGGACCACTTTAGGAGAAAGGTTTGCTTTGTCAAAAATCCAGTGTGTGGTATTCATGGGCAGGAAAGTATAAATAAGGAGAAGAGGCGGCGTGGCGATGAGAGTCAGCTCTTCTACAGGCGATTTCACGCCAGATCTGATTGGTCCACTTTAGACAGGCTTTCTGTAGGTTTCACCAACTCAAATTTAAGACTTTTCAAGACCTTATGAGTGAAATTTAAGACTTGTATCACAACAGAAATGTAGAAAAGAAAATTGCAAATACATAACATCCGATGGGTTGGCAACAGAATTGAGCCAATGGCTAAGACAAACATCGTCCAGCCAACTGGTGATAAATTTGTACTTACCCATAATATACGTACAAAAGCTAGCTAGCTTGACCCTTGGCTAGCTAATTATCTAGCTATCTAATCAATCAGAAATAAAATGATAAATGAACACACCAAGAAACTCCAGGCCTAAATGGTCCTGCTCAAAATTTACCGTGCAAGACAACAGGGCACCCCTTCCTCCAGGCTCCTTATCAACATCCCAACAATACCCATTGTTTCCTTTAATGTTAAGGCCCCTCGTGTCCAGTCAGTGTTACAGTTTCATCAAAATGATTCAATCCTAGCAGGTTTAATCAACTTGCCTCCGAGACAGCTGTATCGACCATTTGCAATATATTAACACGTCCAAAGGTGGAAATGCAAACACACAGGTACACAAAACAACAAACATCCATGCAGGCAGACCAGCGAAAGCAGGGTCAGAGATAAAGAAAAAGATTCCTATCGATGCTAAAGGATATTGAAGCCTTAATAAGAAAATAGATATAGTCTCCTGGCCTTACGTTGCACTGTTAGCTTTATTTGTTTTTGCGATTGTGATCTAAGAAAGGCAATAGCTTAAAATAAATGGAACACGTTTCCTTCAAAGTAAGGCTGCTATCCCCGCCTCTGTTAAATAATAAACTTAAGACTTGATGTTGTTTTTTAAAGAAGATTAATCAAAGCCTTACATTTGTTGTACAACACTTTGATCAGCTGTTATGTTGTTATTTAAGTCCTTTAGAAATAAATGTGTATGCTATGGTATGGAAAATCTGCACTCAAAGTGAAATGTTTTTATATCAATCATATAGTCAGTTACATATGGTTTACTTCAAAGTTTACAAAACATTGGCCAGCTTGTGCAATTCAAGGTAAGAAAATAATCAAATTGTGAATATTTGAATCCTACCTTCATATTTAATTGGGGCCTGCCATAGCAATGCATAAGAGGCATGAGGGAAAATAGCAGTATTTCAAAAGAGCTTATATTTTATAAACAATATAACTTGTTATTAATTTGGTGTTAAGAGATGAGCATTTTTTTCTGGTAACGAACTGCCACGAAGTATAAAGCAGATTTTTACTTTCGTGTTGAATGTGTGTTTTATAATATATTTACTTGTAATATATTCATCAGCAATGACAAAAAATTCACCAACTGCGCAATTCTTTAGTTTAAGATCAGTAGTATTTCAAAAGAGCAGAAGAAATCTTATGATTTTTGAACAATAACAATAATTGTTGTTAATCTGTTGCTAAGAGACGAGCACGTTTTCTCATAACCAAGTGCCACAAAGTAAACATTTGATTTTTACTTTTGCAAAATTTACCAACTTTCTTCTGTCTAAGCAGATAAGCAGTATTTCAAAAGAGTTTATGTTTTATAAACTATAATTAATTTGGTGTTAAGAGATTAGCATTTTTTTTCTGGTAACGAACTGCCATCAAGTATAGATCAGATTTTTACTTTTGTGTTGAATGTTTATTTTATAATATACTTATTACTGACAAAAAAAAAAATCTCGAGTTTTCTGCAAAATTTACCAACTGCACAATTCTTAAGCATAAGACAAGTAGTATTTCAAAAGAGCAAAAGAAATCATATGTTTTTTGAACATTAACAATATTTGTTGTTAATCTGTTGCTAAGAGACGATCGCGTTTTCTGGTAACCAAGTGCCACGAAGTAAACATCTGATTTTTACTTTTGCAAAATTTACCAACTTTCTTATGTCTAAGCAGATAAGCAGTATTTAAAAAGAGCTTATGTTTTATAAACAAAAATATTACTTGCTATTAATTTGGTGTTAAGAGTTGAGCACGTTTTTCTGGTAACGAACTGCCACGAAGTATAAAGCAGACTTTTACTTTTGTGTTAAATGTGTGTTTTATAATATATTTACCAGCAATGACAAAAAATATTTTCACTTTTCTGCAAAATTCACCAGCTGCACAATTATTTAGTATAAGAGAAGTAGTATTTCAAAAAAGCAGAGGAAGTATTATGATTTTTGAACAAAAACAATAATTGTTGTTAATCTGTTGCTAAGAGATAAGCATGTTTTCTAGTAACCAAGTGCCATGAAGTAAATATCTGATTTCTACTTTTGCAAAATTTACCAACTTTCTTGTCCCTAAGCAGATAAGCAGTATTTCAAAAGAGCTTATGTTTTATAAACAATAACATTAATTGTTATTAATTTGGTGTTAAGAAAGGAGAGTTTTTTCTGGTAACGAACTGCCACGAAGTTTGAATCGGATTTTTACTTTTGTGTTCAATGTCTGTTTTATATTATATTTGTCACCAGTGACAAAAAAAAAAAAAACATTTTCACTTTTCTGCTAAATTTACCAACTGCACAATTCTTAAGAAGTATAAGGTTAAGTAGTATTTTAAAAGAGCAGAAGAAATCTTAATCTGTTGCTAAGAGACAAGCAAATTTTCTGGTAACCAAGTGCCACGAAGTAAACATCTGATTTTTACTTTTGCAAAACTTCCCAACTTTCTTATGTCTAAGCAGATAAGCAGTATTTAAAAAGAGCTTATGTTTTATAAACAATAATATTACTGGTTATTAATCTGGTGTTAAGAGATGAGCACTTTTTTCTGGTAACGAACTGCCACGAAGTATAAAGCAGATTTTTACTTTTGTGTTGAATGTTTATTTTATAATATATTTACCACCAATGACAAAAAAAAAAAAGAGGCGCATACAAGATTCACCAATCAGGCCTCCATGGTAGAGTGACAGGATGTATATGGCAACCAGCTTGAATTTAGAGTCAGTCAGTCTGGGAAAAACTAAATCAAAATGAGTGTCAGTACTTATGAAATACTGGATTAATAATCTAAAAAGCCGTGTTTGCCAGATCATTACGTGCTAGTGTGTAGATCTTTGAGGAAAATATACAGAAATTTATATTAGAATAATTTTGTAAGGCAGGTCCAATTAAGAAAAAGTGAAGGGGTGTGATACGTTCAGGTATAGATCTACCAACAATTGTGTACTCCAGTCTCCTCCCTGTCACGTTTGGCAGTATTGTCTTGGGGCAGAATCGGGAATGCGTTTCTGGTAGAAGCAGAGAAAGGCCTCTAAAGGTGTTACAGCGGTATTGCAGCATAGATGTATCTACTACACTAAATCCAATCTTGGTCTGCATTACAGTCATAAGAGGCCACAAAGTTGCCAGTGAAGATGTCAACCTTTCTTACTCCAGGAAGACGTCCTTTGTTTCCTGACACTAGCTACAAAGACACAGAAGGCGCATATGATCTTGTTTTGTTTCTAGACTTATTGCACCTGACCCCGGAGGGAGGAAAAACAATCACCATGTTGTTCTGGTGACCGAAGCGCTCTTACAAGCTAAACCTGCACAGAGTACCTTTCTACCACTTATTTGTCTGACTGTAACGTTTTTGGGGTTTTTTTCCTGACAGCAGGGAATCGCATGACATTACAAGGTCTATGCCTAATAGCAGGATGGTAGAAGGAGAAAAATATGAGCTGATGGATTGATGAATGGAGGGACTGAGTGATGGATGGAGCAGCAGACTCTCTGGACTCAAAGTTTGTATCTGTATATCACCAATCAACATATTCTGTTCCCACGTGGGGATGGTAGTTTCAAATGAGCTGTGCAGCAGGAGCAGCCGTGTCAACACGCAAATTATTCTTCCACTCACCTTTTCTTGTCTTTACTCTTGTCCTTGTCTCGGTCTCTTTCTCGGTCTCTCTCCCTCTCTTTCTCCCTGTCCCGGTCGCGGCCCTTGCGCCGACTCCTGTCCCGCTCCCGGCTGTTGCTGCGGCTCCTTTTGCGGCTGTGGCTTGTTCGGTGGCCGCGGCTGCTGCTCCTGCTGCGGGACCGTCGGTGGCGAGAATGAGACCTGGAAGAAGATAAAACCGCTGTTAGCATACAGAGGCCGCATCGGATGAAAAGATTTTCCAAGTCTTGCCACACTGGATTCAGGTCTGGACTTTGACTAGGACATTCTAAAATGTTTCTGGGTAGAGTACTCGGTATCTGGAGTCTATGTTTGCTTTGAACCCAAAGCAGAAAGACATGAACACTTTTAAATTATTTTTTTCTTATATAATCTATTTTGTTCTTATAACACTCACACTTCTTAATTTCATACCAACCTAATATAAATACTTAAGCAAGACAACCCATGTTTCTTTAACCCTTTTCATTACATGTGACTCCCTGCTGTATTTTTAAGTTTCTACTTGAGTTATTTTCTGTATTTATTTACAAAAAGGCCATAAATCATTCTGTCCAAACGTAGTTAGGGCAGTTTCATCAACTAGATGTTTGTGGCAGTAGTGACAGGGAACAAAACTGACAAACAAGATGCGTGAACCTGGAATTTGTAGATGCAGAACAGAACAGGTAATGTTTCGTCGGATGATTTTTGTACTTCGCAGAGAAAACTCTCCGAGCAAAACATATTTCAGTGTAATGAAGACTTGCAGCTGGGTTTTTGGAACTACAGCAGACCTTAAATCAAAACCAAATTGATGAAATCTACTCAAACACCCATCACAAAATTAGATCAGCACTGTATAGATTGCATTATACTATCACAGCACAGTAATGTTTGCATCCTTTAAACCACAAAACGATACTTAATCTGATCAAATTTCCCAAGAGTGGAAGGATTCATCTTTCATTGGATGGGTGTAATAATAGTTCTATACAAACCAATACACCATAAAACACACGCGCACACACACGTACACGCAAACACACACACACTGCAGAAATGGAGCCAATTAGAGACGGGCTTAGAGGAAGACCTGTCCTCAGTATTGATCCTGACGCTGGACCTCTGGTCTCCGAGAGATTTACAGTGGAAGATTTACTTTGTTAGCTGTAGCACACAAAAATTTATACACTGATTTAAACAGCAGAGAAAAAAAAATCTAAAGTAACTTATGTGCAATTGCAGCTAAATGATCTAATAAACCCTATTTATGGTCACAGTACATAACACAGACATGCTGTATAAATATGAGTGTTTATGTGATTGCAGTTTGTGTCTCGAGCACATTGTGTGCTTGTGCGTGTGTGTGCTGTGTGCGTGTGTGTGCTGTGTATCAAACGGGTTCTGGGTTGTGGAGTTGGGGGAGAGCCATGATTGGTTGCCTCGGTGGAAATCGGCAGCTGAGATGCCGTTATTTTCCATCATCTATCATTTTATTGATTTGTCTATAAAAACAGTCAAACCTGCTGTCCGCGAGCTTTATTGCTTTCCCCCCTTTATTAGTTTGCAGTTTGGGACATCCAGAGCTGTCTCTCTCCCAACAGAGAACTAATCATTTTCTTCAGACACCTGTCACCACCCTAACAGACAACACTCTGACAACTGTTGCAATCAATTAGGCCCCGGCGATCCTGATCACCCGAGGGCCACTGAGGCGTGTCAAAGTCACTCCGTGAGGGAATCTTGGGGAAAAGGAAAAAAGAGGATAAAATAAATAAATAAATAAAAAAAACTAAGGCACTTTTTCCAAAGTCACTGATGCCCAAGCAAAGAACTTTCTTTTTAGAAGTTAAAGTCTCAAAACAATGAATGTTTTTTTTTTTATATTTTGACTTGTTTTGTGCAGGAATAAACCACTGGATCAAGACGTTAATCCTTAACACACAGTGAGAAATACATTATATCGCAATAACTTATCCTACGGTTAAAAAGTGAGAAAAAGTGACAAGGGTTAGAAAGCAAAAGAGAGGAGAAAAGCAACAGCTATGAATCTGTCATTCGTTATCCACTTTATGGACTCTTGATGATAATTTTTGGTTGGTGGATCTGCCCTCCATTCGGACTGACTAAGAACTGGGCCAGCTTGACCCGTTACAGTTTGCTTACCAGTTATATGTTCAAGCATCTTGAGGTAAAAAAAAAAACCCATGCACAGCTTTTATTTATGGATTTTACTTCAGCTCTTAAATTCGACTCCACATCTTGCTGAACAAACTCCTGCACCATCTTAATCTTGAGGTTGCTTTAGTGAAATAGATTTTAGACTTTTTACATGCACAGGCCGACAATCGGAGCTTGCAGTTGACACTGTTATAGTCAGTCTGCTGCAGTAGGAAGGGATTCATCATGGACCTGTTTTTTGACTACTTTGTGAAGTGGTGTGATGAACATTGCCTGAAGCTGAATGCCAGAAAAACAAAGGACATGGAGATAGAGTTCAGGAAAACGACCCACCCTGCTGTACCAACAATAATCAATGAATCTCTAGTGGAAACTGTGGACAGTTACAGATGCCCTGAGACAATCGTGGACAATTCAACTTCGACCACAACACTGCAGCAACTTGAAAGGAGGGCCTAAAATGACTATTTTCAGTGAAATCTGAATCGTTTTAGCTTTGATAAAACACTCCCGTTTTTATGTTGCAGATCTTTTATCGAGTCTGTTTCAACATTTGGTATTACTGCTTGGCATGGCAATGTGTCATTGAAAAATAAGAACAGTCTGTTCTGTCTTATTAAAACGGCCAGCAAAATAATTGGCATTCGGCGGCGCCCCATGTCTGATATCTGGAACAGACAGATTGTGAAAAAAGGTCAAAACAACCGTAGCCAGCAGAGACCATTCCTTTTAGAGGAATTTGTTCTCTTTCCCTCAGGTCGAAGGTACAGGTTGCCGTCTATAAGGTCCAATCTTCCAACGCCAAGGTTGCCCTTTGTCAGCGATTTTGCTCGTAACCTTAATGGATGGAAGTCCTAGGTGCAGCCAAAGTGTTGAGGGGATCCGATTAGGAGTTTACGTGGCCTTATGATCGGGTCGCTCCTTTGTGCAGATGATGTGGTTCTGTAGGCTTCATCAGATTGTGATCTCCAGATTTCTCTGGAGCTCACAAGCTAACAGCATGCAGATGAATACCTCTGAATTCGAGACCATGGTTTTGAGCCGGAAAAATGCAGAAAGACCTTAGACCAGGTTTCAAAGATTATTGTTAAAAACAACTCTGTATAGTGTGTTTTTCTTTCCCACTGGAAGCAATCTTGACTTTGTGCTTCTTTGCTTATCTGCGTTTCATTCCTGGAGCAAATCACAGATGAAGCTATTGCTGCCATTACCCATGTGTAGCCTTATTCTTAGAAAATGTGCGTCTAGCTTACTCTGTTTTGTTGATAGACAAAGCAATTGTCAGAGATTGCTGACATAAACTCTGTGAATTCTTTTTTCAAGAGAAAGTACACTCGTCCCTGCGCTCTTGCGTTAATTTGTGCTTCTTTTCTTAGACTTGAATATCAGTGTTTTTCAATTCACCTCACTGTTCTGTCACTTTACAGCTGCTTGGGGCAGAAAGTATACCACTTCCCTTAACAAGCCAAGTTTTGTCTGAGGATTCTTTCTCTAAAAGAGAGTGGTTCATTAAATATGCTTGCTAAGGAGGAAAGTTTGCTGCATCGTCAACAGATTTATGAAATCAGCTGGTTTCCCTAAGACTGCTTCTTCACTGTGCTATTAATTGATTGGACCAAACTGGACTCCAGATAACCAAATATAAATGGGATCTGAATAATTTGCCTGGAAATGACATTTATTGTAAATGTCTGTTTTACAAATAAACCGAACTGTATCGAATCGGTGGTTTAGTATTCTGCCCAGGCACACTTGGAAACGTTAACTGGAAAGTTTAAGGCTCGAATCAGCTAAATGCTGATCTGCTCAGGATAATAAACATAACGACACATGTGATTCAGAGGTACATGTGAGAGTGGTCGCAAGAGATGTGATTTATAGTGTTTAATGCACTGCACACAACTTGACAAGGCCAAAGTCAGAAAATGAGTTCTAATGGAAAAAACATGAAGAGAACCATAAATGAGTTAACATTGTTTGTGTATGTTTATAATCAGCAGTACATGAGGAAAAATGCAACAAAGCCACAGAGTTCCAAGTCTGAATCCCGTATTTACAGCCAAGCAAATTTTGGCCAGAAGCAGAGGAAGCAATAACCCCAGTTCAGCTTCTCCGCTCTTGTTCTCCCTTCCCTTTCTCCGTCTGATGGCAACACAAACATCCCACTTCTGGGGTGTGCAGCAAATTAAATTTACTGTAGTTAATAGAGTGAGCCTGTGCTGCTAAATGTCAATTTCCTGACCAAGTCCTTCCCCTTGGAGAATGATTAGCTAATTTGAGGCTGGGAATAAATGGGTTAATGCAGGACACACACAGATAAACAGCCCCAGTTGGACCCCATTCCAAGCTCTTCCCCTGCTTTACATTTCATTGGCTTTATTATCTCCAGGGAAAATGGGTCCCCCTATGACCTAAACATATTTTCATTTCTAATAAAAGGCCCTTGCTGCTTGCCCCCACATGCAACCCACCCACATACACACGGCCCCTCGCAGCCTTCTACCTCCATTCGTTCCTCGTTTCATCGTCCAATCCATTATATCGGAGCTCTGCAATTGGCTGGGACCATTTTCCTGGTGAATTATCAATAGAGTAATTATGCTCCATGTTGGGAGCTGGGCTGAAGCTTATCGCCGCTGACCCCCCACGGCGTGCAGGGATATGATCCCTCACCACGGCCTATTGGGGTAATTATGTGTCCGGGTGTGAAGCTGGATGGTGTGCTGCCTTTATCTGTATTCTATTTCTGTTTTCATTGAAAATTGGACATTAACGGCAGCCATGCGATACCCACTAGTGTCAGATACAGGTGAGCGTCTCCACTGGAATCTGACCCCAGCCAAATCATTATTCATAGTACATCATTTGGCAGAAACAGACGGATCGTCCGAGAACCGTTCCTCTAACCTTATCTTCCCCCCATTCAATGCGGTGATGGACAATCACTGTTTTATTTTTACCCCAAACTGCCAACCCGGGAGGGGAAGACAATGGTAGGCTTAGCTTTAAATTATATGAATTCTGTAAAACATGGAGCTCATCTCATCAGTGGTGATACCCAAAGGAGCTAGCATGCCCATTAAGCCAGTGTGCCACAGCAGTGTTGATGTCCATGTAACTTTAACCCATTTCCATCTTGGTAGTCTCTCATGGCAGCCTGACTGACGAATGATTAGCTAAAAAGCAGAAATGCACTTCCGATGTAAAATGATGGCCATCTTGTTTTCCTGAATGAAAATGGCAGCGTATGCAACAACAGAAAAACACTTTTTATCTTAAATTTTAATTTGTTTTACATTTGCATATCTAAAGAAGCATCTACAGGAGTGTCCTTAAGCAAAGGTTTTCATTTTACTAATAGCTACAGCTTTTTAAAGTTTATGTTTCCTTCAGCAGGCACTGGAACACGAGTGCTAAAGTAAACGGTTGTCATGGAGACTTGATGATCCTGTGCTGCAAATTTCTAAAGGTTAGATTAGGTTATTTTAGGGATTTTGCCTTCCTTACCATGATCCTCTCTATGCGCAACAGCAAAATAAACATTGTTTTCCCCAGTTCCAGTCATTTCACACTTCTGGTATTTCAAATGGCTCAATATGCTGTGTAACTTAACTAGCCTCTTAGCCATTTAATAGAGAAACAAGCCCACAATGCCCCAACAATGGGGTGCATTTCAACATACACTGCAGAATACAAATTGAATTCATTTGAACAGTCCATCTGGATCTTGAAATCTCCATTTAAAATACAGGAAACAACAGGTTCCCAGGGTCTTAATGCGGCGTCTGTATTCGGAAACATCTGGTTGTTCAGATATACTCATATTTACAAGCTATGCTGCATTTATCCATCCTTTCCATCCTGACCTACCTCAGTCTTTGTCTTATTGAGCCAGTATAATAATACTGGTTCATGTCTACAACGGTGTTCAGTAAAAGCCATATGTGGATGTTGGTGAAATAAAAAACTGAAAAGAAAAAATCTGTTGGTATGTATGCACTAACCTACATTGACGTTAAACTGGCATTTTCCCTTTAAACTTTACCATTAATGACAGACTGAGGGGAAAAAGTGTCATTTGGTAGGAACCTGCTCCAAGTAGAAAGCGGTTAAGAGTACATGACTATTCATGTCATATGAAGGTAGATCAATAAAAAGAAGGATTTGAAATGCATATGTCCTGAATGCTTCTGGAATGAAGAGGGTTAAAAAAAAATCAAGAACAGAATCAACTGGGAAGTCCCAATGTGAACAGTAAATATTTAGATCTAATTGTTGGACAATACAGTTTATTTTACCAGAGCAACACAGACTAATAAGTAATCAAAAAGTACCCACAAGCCACATGGAAACTACCGAAAAACTCGCCAGTCAACTTTCCAAGCAGCTGATTGAAAAGGAAATGAGTCTATTAAATCTAAGGCGATCCACGTTTGAAGAACTTCATTAATGTGCCGTTCCCCGTCGAGTTATTTCCAGTGACGGTGGCTCGCAGCAGCTTCATGTTCAACTAAAAAGTGACTTTCCTTTTTCTTTTTCTTTTTTTTTCTGCTGCCATTTCAACGTATCTAAAAGCACCTTGAGTGAGCAATGAGCATTTCCTGCTGCCAAAAAGACGTGGAAAGCAGCTGTTCCCGCCTGACGCTGCCTGCTGAATGGAATGCAAATATGTTAACCATCCAGAATTTATTACTTTTGAGTGCTCTTCAAACGCAACGGCAGACACAAGTTTAATTTATGATATTCCTCTAATTATGAGAGCTGTTGAAATCATTTCCCAAGCTGCCTCCTCCCTCCGAGCAGCCGCATTATCTGTTCCCCTGGTTCACAGAACACGCACGCACTCTGGCTCGGCTCCGTCATCCGCCGCGCACGGCTCTGCGAAAACATAAATATAGCTCCGCACGCTAAATAACACGCCGGGAATCACTGGAAAGTAGCTGACTGTGAGCACAATTAACACAGCAAAAGATGGAGCATGAAAGATTCGGAGAAACATTTTTTTTTTTTTTACTCCCCTCTCTCTCTTCGTTCCCCCCTCTGCTTCATAAAAGCGGTGTTTAGATTTGTCATAATCTTCAGTTTGCTTTTAATTTAGCAGTCGTCAACACAAACGTCTGCGATGCCGCGAAGCAGAAATGAGACCCCATGCAGGCCACCCACTCGCTGTGTCCCACCAAGGCACACTCACACAGTCAGATTCAACCCACAAGCCACAAGGTCAAGTCATTTAGCAGAGTTCAAAGGCCTTCAAAGGCACCTCAGATCTATATGAACCTACAACAGTCAGCCAACGATGAGGGAAAAGACGACGTTCAGCAGCTAGACGTGGACGACATCTGCATGCTTGCATATGCGCACGAGTAGGTGTGTGTTGTTAAATGCTGCATGCGTACAATGCCCAGCCACATACGACTAGCATCACTCCTCGTCGCAATCCTAAACGTGACAGTCTGGCGCGCCCCCGCGACCCCTGACCTCCGTGCAGCCGCAGCTCGACATGACACCCATTAGCAGCTGGAGTTATGGGGAAGGGTTTTCTGTGTGGCCCGGCTCAGCCGTTCAGTCCAGACACGAGGTCAAGTGGAGGTCTCTTTCTCAACTAGGTGCTAACTTGCCAACTCTCTTACAGCCACTCGCGCAACCAGAACCCACTTTTTTCCCTCCGTTCCTTCTCGTGCACATTAGGTGTAGAAACAATTAGATACTCTGTGGTCGAGTCAAGAGAGAGCTGTTTTGGTTCTCAGCGCCTCCATCTGCAACTTAAGTAGTGGGCCAGAATCTTGTGGCGTCATATCTTTAGTAAAAATTATCAGCTTCACTGTGTTTAATTTGACTCAACTCAGTTCAGTTTATCGTATTTATAAAGCACAGTTCTCCACGATGCATTTTGGTGCTGAGCATAGATGGATAAAATGTAGAGGGTCTCTACACCATGGCTGTATTTTCTAGATTTTCTCTAGTTTTTGAGCATTTGAGTGCAAAATATCGACCTCGAAACTGCTTGAATGTTGGTTGGATTATTTTACTCATTAATTCCACAAATTAGGAAGCAGGACAATCCTTAAACCAGCTTCTAATTTTCAGAGTGTGGTGTCATCAGTCTATTTAATGTACTTTTTTGGCAGCAGCACTAGTTTAGATTAGCTCTGTTTCAAAATCTAAAACTAAATGTAGATTTTTCAAAATAGAGATCGTGAACTTTGGTGTTTATTATTTTGTTTGTTAATTTTTTTTTTTTAAGATAGTTTTAGAGCTTTTCTGGCGATTTAGTCTATTTTAAGGTCACTTGTCGAGTTGAACTTGAATCTAACGCAGACTGGTAAGCAAAAAGACAGTTTGTGTGAATACCATGTAATGCACTGATATGTAAATTTGGGCCAACATCGATATACAATATCAATATTGCTGTTAAAAGGAAGCAATTCTACTTATTATTTATATATTTCACCACACTTTTGACACTTTGAAAAAAACGGCAACACTACCAACTCCCCACAATCCTGTGTGCATCACTATCACTGCCTCCTGACCAACCTCTTTCACTCTCCCTGCAGAAACAAACTGCAACAAAAAGGAAATAAACATCATTTGTTAATATCGGACTGATACAGATACCAAAACATTTAAAAAATGACTAATATCAGCCAATCTTGATATTAGGGATGATAGTGCATCCCCGGTGCAACTCGTCAGATAATTCAAAAATCAAAACACCAATGGGTAAAATGTTTACGTGCCGACGTGACAAATCAATGATAAAAGTAGTTTTTAAAAAAAATATAAACCCATTTTCTTTTAGACAACAGAAGAAAAATGCTTTGAAAAACTTTATTTTCTTCCAGACTTAACCAGACCAGAAAACAAAAAACCAAATTCCATACATCTTAAGAATGTGCTGGTATGCTCCAATGAGACGCAAAGAAAACAGGTGAAGGACAATGGGAGGACTAAGCACTGAAACGAAGGGATAGGAAAATAACCCTCGACGTGGCAGTAAAGAACAAAAATAGAAAAAAAAAAATAGAATAGAAAAAGTGATTCTGGGTTTATGGAGAAGACAGAGCAGACAGCCGTGCTTTTCACATCAAGCTGGCTCCAATTAGCAGGTGTGCTCTCAGACACTCACTGCCCCCCCTCCTTCCTTCACTATGGTCAGGGAAGATGTATTTTTCTGCCTTTTATACGCATATATTTATGAAGTGATAGGAGATCTAAGGGCCTTTAGCATAACAGCCTTTTACTGTTTAAATGTGGGGCTGCTCGGGCCCCGTGTGCTTAAGTGATTTAGAAACCTCACAACTCCGGTATAAGAAAAATCATAAACGCTGAGACAAACCATGTGGGCGGACTGTAAAAGGCATGGAGGAACAGGACGACAAAAAGCAGGCACACATTCCACTATTAAAAGGAAACTACACTTAATTAAACACCCAAGACACAAATGGAGTAGCGCCCCATAAAAAGCGGGGGAAAAAAAAAAAAAAAAAAACAGAGAAAAGAACAGCGGCAATAATTTTGCCTCTTCGCTGGAATAACATCGAGTTGTCTTCTGACAGAACAGAGACTTCCCTCACAAAGAAGTTTCAAGAAGATCATTTTTGTTTCCCATACGCTGTCAAGGCTGAACAAGGAGGAGAGGAGGAAAACACACAAAGAAAAACCAACAAGTGAATAGCGAAGAAAAGGCTCCCATCCTCAGAGAGAAAAGCCCTCTCCTCTCCAATAAGGCTCTCACTTCACAGACCATATAGGGCGGATTTTAGCTTCTTTTCAAATTATGAAGGGGGGATTTCTGCAACGCGAGAATCCGACAACATACCGCCTTCGTCTGAGCAGATTCAACGCACTTCTACTAAAGATGCACGGAGAAATTGTCCGGTGACTGGACTTGGATGGTTTAGAACTTGATCGGCTCTGATTTGAAACAGTGAATGCACCGCACCCGAACAACATAGGGTCCAATTGACAACACTTTTCTGTCTCGAGGTTGTTACTGAGTGAAAAAGAGGATTAGCTACTTTTAGCATCAAGGAGAAGTTCGAAAACAAAGTTTGGAAGCACACAAGATCTAGGAAGCTTCTAGGAAAGAAAATATTTTCCATGGAGGAGTGTAGGCTCGTTTCTGCTCCCTCTTTTAAGCAGGCAGTCAGACTCCAGCAGAAAATAGGAAGCTGGAACATACTAGATACCAAAGTTTTATTCATGCTACTAGCTGTACAGGGAGTACCCACAGCTGTTGTGTTCTTTGAGCCAACAAAAGATATAAGTGAAAGTTAAAAATGTGAACTGTGTACTTATTTTCTGCTTGTTTAAAAATAAGAGGAATTCTGTTTTTCTGCAGAGCTGAGACACAGACTGCTCTCTTGCACACAGTGTGACATCACCTCTGCTTCTACTATAAATAACTAATAATTAAGAGCAACAGGAAAGCTCATCCATAGTTAAAATTCAAAAATGTTTTCCCTCTTAAATGCTACAAAGAAAACACCTGTTTATTTTTGAAACAATCTTAAAGAAAAATGTAATGTTTTTTGCACCTTAGTCCCATAAGCCGAAAGACTGGCATGTGTTTTTAGATTTCCAGTGATGCAGAGAGACATGGCTCCATACGTTCTGGTTGTTTTTGTGTTTTTGAGAAAATTGTTGTTTTATTTTACTGTGCAGAATTGCATTCAGACAGTAAAAAAAATGTCCAGACAATTGACCAAAAATGTATTTTCTTTTTTAGAATTATTTTGAAGAATCAGAAACAAATCAGTAATAAAAGCTCAGAGCTTTAAAAAAAAAAGCATGTATGTCTCTAAAGATAGTAAACATTTACTTTTTTCTTAATTTATGCCCAAATATCTTTTATACAAACAAACAAATTACTGCAGTTTTAATATTAACCATTTCATGCATGAATTATGATCCCTTGTGTCAGGACTTTTTTCAAATTTTTTTTTTCTTAAGGCATAAAAAAAAGGTAGGGAAAAAATGTGTAAAAACAATTTTTTTTATTTTTTTTAGGTGATCAATTGTAATTTTCTCCAAATACAAAGTTGTTATTTGAAAAATACATCAGTAGTATTGTTCTTTAGGGGTTATCTGATGTCACAATATATATTTTTTTTTACCTGCAAGAGTCGTCTACAGTAGAAGGAGGGACCGGGTCGGTCGGCGTGCTTTTTTGTCCGTCAGCCATATTGGATTTAACAAAAATAATTTCTTGCATTTGCAGCTGATGGTCAGTAGTTGATGGTGTATTTTATGATCCATTAGTGTCCACTTCAGTGGTCTGTGTGCATTTATGACATAAAAATCCACAAGAAGCACAAGAAAATGTCTTTTAGACAGCTGTCCACTGTAGAGAAAGGGTTAAGCAAATCCTTAGACATGTATGATTCCATAACAAGTAGATTGTAGTTATTCTAATCCAAATGAGAAATGTTCATTTTATTTTGGTATGCAAAATCTAAAGAAGAAGTTCAGCAACAAATTTAGTCTGTGTTCAAATCCCAAACCAAACCGGTTTGACAAAACTGTTCACTCCATTTAAAATAAGCATTTTTTTCTTGTTAATGCCAAAATTGTGGTTGAAATTTCTGAACCTCGGCACCGACTCTTTCTGCTGTTTGTACAACACAATACCCGGCCACAACTATCTCCTCTAGCTTCTCCTGTCCTCTGCTCAGCCAAACCCCAACTGGATAGACGGAGCAAAAAAAGAAGGACAAACCTCAAATATAAAACCCTCATGAGCACACCGAGAAAGTGTTTCATTACTTTCAAACCGACTGTCAAGTTTTCTAGTCAAGACGCACACGATATTCATTTCAGCTATTGATTCTCCTTTTTTTTTTTTTTTGCTTTCACAGCTATATTCCCAAATGTGAGAGTGAAACCACATGTTGGCGGGTGTGTTTGCGTCGTGCTTTGCTTGTCCAAAGTGAACTGACAAGTGCAGGCAGTGGTTTCATTAGCAGGCAATTTGCTCTCGAGTTGTTCAGAGAGGACAAAAGGTGTGTCACAAAGTTGTTGTTTGTTTTTGACAACACACACGCCTCTGCTTAGAATAAGTTAAATTAAGTACTTGGACACAGAAACCTACACTAGAGATCTAAACAGTATTTTTTTTATGTCAAATTATATCAAAACCTAAAAACAAAATGCAAAACAACTTCCACAGGTGATCTGACACGCATCATCCTTTGTTGACACACTTTTTAAAGGATCAATTTACAGCTACGTTGTTCAAATATATCAACATACGAGTCAGAACATCTCTCATCAGCTGACCGAAGAGATTAAATAATGAGATTTTAGGGTTTTGCTTTTTTCATTACTTTCTTTTAATTCAGAAATTGGCATACATTGTCTCAGTATTTGGTAGAATTGCCTTTTTAAACTCTATGACTTGGGGGAAACATCCTTCCTCAAGATGTTGTTTCAGAATTTGTACATTGTTATTTCTTCACAATGCCAGCTTTTTATTGAGTTCATGAGGCCCACCTGGAGTATGATCAGTTACGATTGTGTTCTGTTCTGACCTTATATTAAGAAATATAACAATATCAACAAGGCCAAGCAGCTGACTTTTAATTTCACCAGACAACAGGACGTCTCAATAAATTAAATTATTTCTCCCTGAGTCCTTTTGCAAACGGTAACCTGCATCTCATTTATTGCTTTTGGGGTGATGGCTGCTTCTTCTTCTTCTTTTTCTTCTTCTTCTTCTTCTCTGACCCACCTTTCAGCTTATTTCAACTTAAATGACTCACTTAAGTCTCTGAGTCTTTTGTTCCAAGGATTAATACACACAATTTGCAACCAAACGTTTAGCACCTTTGTCACAACCCAGTCTCCTTTCCAAACAGTGTTATGTCTGAACAATCCTGAGGGTCTGTTGAACAGATGAATGTGGATTTGGACATTTTACCCAAGGATCAGCCAGACTTGTGGAGGCCCAGAGTTCTTTCCCTGATATCCTTTCCCAATTTATTTTGACGCTTCCCTGCTGCCACACAAGGAAGCAGAATATCTGAGGTTTGCCACAATTTATCTCAAATGCTGAGAATTAACCAAACAGAAGCTTGCAAATCCATGAATTATCATCCAGGCATCCTCAAATTGCTTAAAGGCTTAGTAATCTTAGTGTATGTAAACTTTTAACTTTGAAAAAAAATAAAGTCCCTCATGTTATTCTGGCATTTAGCAAATAGAAATAACCGTAGCAATCCTAAGACAAAATGTGGCAGAAGTTTAACAGTGGAAAAGGTTGTCTTTTCATGCAATGCATAAAATAATATCCGTCTCCTAATGTATGCATATTAGAAAGTTAACACTTAAGTCTGTGCCAGGGTCCTCCGAGTGTCGGCATCCATATGGTTGGAGCCCCAGCGTGAGCAGCTGACTGAGGTCGGTCCATGCATGCACTCTCAGCTCCAGTCTCAGAGGACTGGCTCAGAACCTGGCCACCAAATCACACACAGCGTGTAAACACAGCCCACCTCCCCTACTTTGTGCACATCTTTAAAAGTATAAGAGCCGCACGCGCGCGGCGGTGTTTATCTGCGCATAAATTAAGACCAGAGGCATTTCGATTAAAAGACGGGAAGACGGGCAGGGATAAAATGAAAGTTTGGTAATTGAATACTTGTCGGGGTGACCTCGGAACGCGCCGGACCGCCGATGACCTGATGTCCTGCTGGGAGCCTGACACCAGGGTCCGATGTGCTGGTCCGACTATAAGTGGCAGGCAACCAGTGGAGACTCCCCCACACACACACACACACACACACACACACACCCCTTCTCTTCACCCTGTCCGTGTCACTGTCTGCCTCGCTCTCTCTCTCTCTCTCTCTCTCTCTCTCCCAACCTTCTCCGCCCTGAGCGTTATTAGACCCAGGGCTCTGCCGCCGCTCCCAACAGCTCAATGACAACACACAGGGCCTGCCAATTAGAAATAATTAGACAGTCATTTCAGTGGCAAGTCTTTTTAAGTGCATATATAACGATGCAATGATGCTTATTAGCCGGTCTGAGCCAGCGAGGACCAGGGCCTCAAACGCTTTGGTGCTGGAGAAAATAATTATGCCAGTGATCACAAAGCAAGCTGCACATCTCTGTACTTCACCTCCACGCGTTTCAAAAATCCACTTCATTAGCTCCCGTAATTAATCCTCCATTAATTGCAGGAAAAACCCAGTTTACCTCCCTTCGTTTCTAATTATCATCTTATAAATAGTTATGGTTCTAATTAATGTGTTCATTAGGCAGGATATTTCTCTCAAAGCCTCGCTGGGAGCCAAAGGTCCAGCTCGGCTCTCTCTGAAGCCTAACCAGCCAGAAGGTGAGGCCATCCTGCCTGCATTTGCTTTTATTTTACTACATTCAACCTCCTAATTGGCATTTAAAACCCAATTTGGAAGAACTTCAAGAAGCTTAAATGGGAGCGAGAGACCGAGAGAAGGCTAGAAGGAGGCAGAGAGAGACGGAGATACATTTGGTGTTCATTTTCTTTCTGTTGATCCGGCCAGACGGACGAAGCTTTTCACTGTCACAAAGTAGACGCAAGAAGGGCGGACTGAATGTTATTAGTCTTTGGCATTCTGGAGGTTTCATTGCCAAAACAGGGAAATCTGCCTTTCCACAAAAAAAAAAAGAAAAAAAAAAGGTGGTATTACAGATTTCTACTAGATTTTAGTTATCAAAAGAACAAGATTCTTTGTTTGGTGAACAGATGTAAATATATATGGGCACCATGTCTGGGACATTTCAGTCACAAAGCTTTTAAAAATGTTATATTTGCATTATTTGAGACGCGGTCTTGAAAACGTCTGCCAGCTAATGAATTAACTGGCCAATCTTTGAACTTTTGAGGACATTTTGTCACTGGAGATACATTGTTACGAAATATATATGTGGTGATTTTTAGACAAACTAAATATTAGCTGATATTAACAACCAATATTTATTTTCATCTTATTGTTAACAGTTTCTGAAAAGGGAGTGAAAGAGCTTGGTAAGGGCTACGTGTCACGTCACAGTGATAGTGAAGTAATTGAGTTTGCAGTGAGTTTCACTGAAGCAGTGCTGAAGGGTTTTTTTCAGGGTGTCAAAAGTAAATATTTGTCATCGGCCAAAAGAGTGATGTCGTATCAGATATCATTATTGGCTCAAACGTTCATAATCATGCATCCCTATTTCACAAGGTTGGAACAGAGGGACAGAGCAACGTTTGAATTGTCAAGACGGTCAAAAAGCTTTATACTGTTTTAAGTATAAAACATAAACCAACAAAACTAACAATGCTTTTCTTTAGCAGGCAGCAACATAAGCTAACAACCATATAGTTGTACTGCCTTGTTTTTCTGACAAAAATCTGTGTTCTCTACCAGTAATTTAAAGATATTTCTTTTATTTAGGGACAGAGTTGCTATTAACTAAGCTTTACTTTAAGATGATAATTCCAGACAGGATTAGAACAAAAGAGGGTGCAGAATAGGATGTGAAGCTGAGCTTTGTTTGAGTCCATTTCATTTGATAACCTGCATGAGAGGAGCGGCTGATGACTGTTGTGAGGTGAACTTTCTGTTTGTGTGTCTGCGTGCTACTCGCTGCAGACTCTACAGCTAGGATGCTACCCGAGGGAGCGGGCCGGTGTGTTGTGAGCCTGCAGGATGCAGGAGTGTGATGGGAGGGTGAGGTGGGGGAAAGAGGTGGGGTGAGCTTGGCAGAAGTGAGAAGAGAGCAGAGGGAGGGAGAGGGTTTCCTCTGGCGGTGGAGGGGAACACTGCTCGCGGCGAGAAGGGGATGAAAGAGGCTGTCTGTGTCAGTCACTTATTCCTCCCTTTGGTAAATAAAGGTTTCTGACAACAAAGCTGAGCAGCGCTTGACTGGCCTTTACAGCAGATAAATAAAAAAGACAACACAGAAAGAGAGCAAGACAGAGAGAGGGAGGAAAAGAGAGGCGCAACAACAAACGCGTTCAGATCTTACGACTGGAAGCATGTTGATTTTTATGGAGTAGAGAAGACGTAGCTGAACCAAACCAGGTCATCTTTCAGTTTGAATCAACCCTCTGCAGGTCCGGTAATAGGGGAAGAAGGAAGAAAGGGCAGAGTGTCATCTTGTGGAAAGGGGAGAAGAGAAGATGTTGAGAGGCCATGGGATAACAGACAGTTGGATAAAAAATAAAAAAATAAAAAAAAAACACGGTCAGGAGCTCACTCTTAAATTCCAGTGTTGCAAGAATCCAGCACACTTTAGTTCAATGGGAGATGAATATACACAGGTGAAAACGCTATGACAGAATGTGCATCCTAAAGAAGATGTAAGCTTTTCTACTATTCCTCTTGATTTCATTTTGCATCCATAAGCACGCTATTAAAGCTAAAGGTTCTCCTGAAACAACAAAACCACATAGAATCCACTTGTCACATCTTCAAAACACACTCAGGGCTGTTTCCTGGTGAAGCCAGCAACACCCAACGCCACCTGCTGCACTGCATTCACACACTAATCTCTGTGAACGAAGATACAAGGGCCACAAATGTACCAATATCTCTCTTCTTACTTGGAAGGACGACTGGTGATCAAGGCCGTAGAGGTCGCCTACAATAGGGTCCTTCCCCACCGAAGTTCAGCCTTCTCACACGTCCTTTTCTCTCTCTCTCTCTCTCTTTCTGTGTGTGTGTGTAAGACCTTGTTGCACCACCCTTCGGTTCCTCACCTCAGTTCTCCCCAATCCCAAGCAGCCCAGATGACCTTGTGCACTCTTCATGTCGGAGCAAGGCAAAAAAAGCTATCTAGCAGATGTACGACACCTCATCTCATACAGGGGGAAAATTGCTGTGTGAAATAAATACCAGGTCATCGCTCAACTGCATGTACGCACACACTCACACTCACACACGCTAAGAGCTTTACTTTGGCCTCGTACGAGGGGCGGGGCTGGTGGTGTACAACAGTAACTTCGAAGTCGATATGAAAAGGGGCCTTTGTCTCAACCTTGGCGTTACAAAGCATCACCGCTTTAAGGTATTTGATTAACTTTACCGCAGTATAATACTTTTTAATCTCTCTCCTTTAACCAGGCCCCAGTTGTGAGTCTCACACGCAGGTGTCTGATCCAGTTTCCCGGGTGGAGTGTTTAGTTTGCCGTCTCCCCAAAGGGAAACGCCGATAATTAGAGGTTTCACTCTCCTCTGACTGAAGAGAGGTACTCCAGTGTTAGCGGGGCCAAACCCTGACTCCAGCACTCTGACCTGCTAACTCAACACAGCCCTGAAATATTAATGAAGCAAATTGGTGTTGTCAGCTCCCATGAAGTAGATGCTAACCTATGAGCACGTGTGTGAATACCCAACAAAGGACGATGCGCTCGGCTTCTCCCCGACTGGTCAAGCGGTGGGTCTGTTGCGCCAGAGATTCCTACTCTCTTAGCGCCATTAGGGCTGTGGTGAAAAAGCAACCGAAGAGATTGACTGACTGAGCCACACACGTTCGGCCCCTGCTGCGGTTGCCGTTAACAGGCGAGAACTACGGCGCTCCGGCGTGCTCACCTAAAGACGAGCCTGTGATCCGGCTGTGATGAGAGGCCGTGTCGTCTTTGTTGCACCGATCAGATCACTGTACGAGGCAGCTGCCACGATCCACACTGCTCTCCCCCAGCGGACTTTTCACTGACACCCCCGTATGAGCATGCATTCATGGAAATCTGCACATACGTGCATAGGCTCAATCACCCTTCCACAAGCAGGCCCGTTACACACACACACACACACACACTGCCTGATATGCCTGCTCACATCAAAGAGAATAAACATTAATGGCAAATAGGTAATCTGTTCCTCTTGTCTGTTTTACATTTCAGGGCAAGATTGACTGCCTCTGGGGGACCCGGCGCTTCTCTGATTGAGGGCAGGAATAAAAGGAGGAAGGGAGAGAAGAGAGGCAGGTAGCTCCAATAAATAGTAAACGCATGATGGAGCATTATTCTTATTTCATGGATCTTTCTATTTTTTATTGATAGGCGAGGGATCCAAAAGAGGGTAATAAGAATCCTCACTTCAACCCGCGCCGGCCGGCCGCGGTTCTAATCTTTCCTCCTGGTATATTCTGTTGTGGACGTGATTATTCCCATTTCTTTTGAATAATATCCCTCTCGAGTCCATCTCCTGCTCCCTACGCCACTTGCTTTCCCAACTGAACCGGCACTTTTTCCCCATTCTCCCCTAACTTTTCATCTCCTCTCGTCTCTCCCCTCTCATGTCACCGTCTCCCAGACGCTCCTTCGCATTCTGAAGGTGGAGCAGGTTCTGGTGCGCGGCCAGGTGCGGGGTGGCAGGCGGCGCCTTATATCTTGTCTAAGTATCAATCACAAGGTCCTGTCCACTCAATCCTCCTCTGATCCATCAGAGAGCCGCTCACACAGTCTCATCCGCACATGCACGCACAAACACACAGAGCCCTGACAAATGGTGGTCACGGCACCGAAGCATTGTGCAACATCTATTAAACTTATAGGGTGTTGGACAGGCAGTGTCCAACGTAGATGTACAGGCTTGAAAATTGCAAAATGTCTCCTTATAAAATAACCCTGTTAAGTACTGAAAGGCTGGATAAAGATTAAACAATTAAGAAAATCTGCGTACTAAGGAGTAGACAGCTAATATGTAAACTGATCAGATTACTGCAGATTAGTAAAAATATCACTAGGTTGACACACAAAATGTTATGACAAGAATGTGCCAGTTAACAAATCCCAGGTATAGCAACAACAACAACAAAAACTAAATAGTGATTATAATGCAATGACTGTTTAAAGGAAAGAAAGACTACTAAGAAAGACACTTAAATTTGCCGCCATTCCACTTTCCTACAATTTAAGACATTTAAATGAGATTCTAGAAAAACTGTTGGAGTGGATCCAGTTTAAGAATTAGTTTAGACAAAATGACAATCTTGTGTTTTCCAAATAACCAATCCATGCAAAAAGACAGAACTTTATTTTGAGGAAGTAATCCTTTATAAGCTTTGACTTAATTAGCAATCAACTTTTTCGGAGAATTGATTCTGATACTTAACAATTACCACGGCGATTGATAAGTTAATCGTTTAAAGTGGTCAAATTGTGCATGAAAGCATCTTGCCAATCACAACAAAAATCTGACATATTGCTGTTTAAGCTATTTATTTTAAATACAAAGTGCCATGAATAACAATATTCCTTATGAGCGTCAACAGTAAGTTCGGCTTACTACACTAGCAGGAACAAGTTGTGTTAATTTTTGGCTGGTGTCGTCTGTGTCAGGAACCAGGGATTGTTAGCTGATCATCAAACCGCTTGCAGTGTTGTTAGTTAGAACATGCTAGCTTAGAACGTGGTCGCGTTAGCTCTGGTCAGCATGGCATAAGAGCGACTCATTAGAACTGCTACTTTTTATTGAATCAATAGTTAGCATACCAGCCTCCTGCATTCAACCCTACATGGCTGAAGGTCCACCTGCTTTCTGATTAATTTAGATAATTATTACTTGACCAGTTGGGAGATCTCAAATTGAACTTTAATCATTAGACATTCAGTTTCCATTAAGTTTGGAAAAACAATTAAACGAGATGATGCCAAAAGCACACTAATAAGGTAAAATTGCAAATTTGGCACCTTTGTCTCGACACACACCGACTACACAGAATGAGGTAAATCACAGGTGACACGTGTAATTAATGTTTCGCCAAAACGTTCTTCATTTCTTTACGTTTTACATTTAGGCGAAACACATTTTTAGATACATCAACAGGTACGGCGAAACAAGAAACAGTGTGACAGCAGACAAAAACAGACAAAAACCACAAACGTTTTAAACCTACAAACTGGAGACGCCATCACTCATCCGCATGAATTGATAATTAATGCTCTCGTTTTGCACATCCCTAACTCCGCCTCACACACTCCCCCCACCACCAATCCCCAAAACACACTCCCTCACTAACGTCGCCCAGTCCACCTGCTCCTCGCTCACCATTAAGCCGATTACACAACGGAGCCCTCCTAATCACAGCACAGCGTTTTGCAAACAGCGACGTTCACCGTCGTCCTAAATCTCCCCAAATCCCTTCCACCTTTCATCCCGCGACACGCCAGTGATGCCACTTTGCACCGACGTTTTAATCGGAGGCAGTTCCGCCGAGTGACGGACTCACCGCCGCAGAGAGTTGGGAGACACAGACGCTTGAAACAAAACCACTCGTCCGAATCCCCTCAGCGGTTGCAGTTAGTCGCTTATTCTGTGGCTGGAGAGTGGAAGTGTGGTGTCTTTTCATGACACCATCATCCACACGTGTCAAAGCGTCTCTGTTGCATAATCCATTCATCCCAAAATCTCTGTAATGAAGATATTAAATCAGTTTTTCTCTTTGTGATTAAAATGATCTCTGCACTCCCCCGCAGCCATACACAAGTAAACAAAGGGCCTCGCTCGCGCATATATTATAACAACCTTTCCCTCAATTGCGCATCTGTGCATGTTTTTGTGTGTTTCAGAGTGGTCGGTGTGTGTGAGGGATTTAAAAAAAAACAAAAAAAAAACAGAACAGTTTACTGGTTCATTAGCAACAGATTAGTGATGCTAATGACATGGATCACCACACACAGAGACGTTCTCTTTATGTGTCTGAAAGGGATACGAGACTCGCTATTAATTATTACTTTATTTTACCGGGAAAGACCCATTGATTTTTGAGATCTCCTTTACCGGTGTGACCTGAACAAAAACAGCACTAAAAGACATCGAACATAGAATTTCTGCAAAAAATAAAAATAAAAAATTGAAACCTAAGAAGAAAAATGTCCAAAGAATTAATTAAACAACGTAATCAATCAAAAGCAAGTTTTTTTCCAACTCAGTGTGAGTCCTTGGCAGCATCAATAGGAAAAGATTTCGCCAACATATATAGTAAGATCCTACACTTTTCTGGATAATGAGTCAGAAGTAAGGGTGAATGGATTGCAGTTTTCTGGCCGAGCACCGATGACCGATCTTTAAAAAGCCTGACCTGCAGATTCAGATTCTGGCAGATGCCATATATTTTTGTCTGAAATATTGTTAAATATAGCAAGAAAGTTGCTGAGCTGGAAACAGCGGCGGGTGACTATTGATAACTGCGAACGTGCAGACATGACCCGGTCTGTCAGTCAAACCTCTCTCACGGCAGAGTAAAAGAGGACAGCGGTTGATTTTTAGATCCTTGACAAGTTAGATAAAATCAATCAATAAGATCAGCTTCACATCAAAGTATCGGCTTATCACTGATCTCCCATAATTAAAGAAATCGGGGCCGACTTATCAGCTAGCTGATTTATCGGCTAGCTGATTTATCGGTGCGTGCCTACTCAGAAGACCAATGAATAATTTCATCTTCGCCCTGACAATGTAGATCATCCAACAGCAGACAGCCGTGGCCCTGTGTTTATGTGTGCGTGTGACATGTGTGAGCAGGTGTGTACACATTAGTTTAGCATAAATAACTGTGTCCGTTAGGGAACAAAAGTAGTGAAATACTAGAATAATAATGATCACCATTTGCATTTGTATGCTTCCTAATGTTGTAATTGCAGTAATGTCTATGAGCAGAGGTGTATTATAGTGTAATAATATTAGCATATATGCTGCTGTTTCTCTTGTGTGTTTGCATCATCCACACTTGCCCACCTGCACACACACACACAGCCAGGGCAACAGAGACTGCATGCACACACAACTACGTCCTGCTGACACGTGAGGATCCATTTGCTCATATCTGAAAACTTTGAAAATAAATATAAAATGATGTGTTTTTGTTACGGTCATGTTTCAAAAGGGAAACACCCCCCCAAAAAAAAGCCTTTGGCGCCATTTCTCATCTTCCTGGCTTCAAAGGTTTAAAGCTAAAACACAGTCAAATGTCCTACCTTCTGTCCCGGCTGCGGGATCTGTGTGAGCGGTGGCTTCTTCCTTTGTCTCTGTCTGCACTTCGGCTCCTTCTCCTGCGAGACAAACTCTGGGAGGAACTGCTGCTGGAACGCCGTCTTCTCCTGAAGCGGACACACGACAACCCGATTCAGTTTCATTCTACTTACTGCTTCCTGTTGAACTACAACAACTCTGCAGAGGAGTCTCGTTGCAATCCACAAGTTGTGGGCTTAATTCCAGTTATTTCCACATTTTGGTCTGGCCTTAGGGAAGGCACATTCGTGAACGCAGTTGGGAAAATGTTGTTTTAGTGTAAAGTGCTTTGCGTGGTCAGAATAACTAGAAAGATGCTGTTAATATTACACGGTTTTACATTTTTTTAACAGATAAAAACCTGAAAAGTGAGCCGTGCGTTTGTATCGAGCCTCCTTTACTCTGATATCCCCAAATTGAGCCCGGTGCGCGCAAGTGTGGGAATGCTGGAGAGATCCACAGTTTAGATGGGAGGATCTGTCAGCAGGACAATTATTATGCCTACACTCCAAAAAGTTAGGCTTTGAAATAAGAGTGGCAAGAACAAAGCCTTTGCTGAAAGAGAACAAACAGAAGCTCAAATCAAAGTTTGCCACAAGCCATGCAGGCGATACATGAACCTGAAAAATGGTGCTCATGTTCGATGACCCCAACACTGAACATTTTCACCCTACACGCAAAAACAACATGTTTTGGAGAACAACTGCTGCACGTCACCCAGAACACACCATGCCCATGGAGATATTATGTTGCTGTTCTTCAGCAGGGATAGAGAAGTTGGTCAAAGATGAGAAGTTAAATGGAGCTAAATACACGCGAGTCCATGAAGAACATTTAAGAGATTTTTTATTATTTTTACTTCTACCAAATGTTTCGACCTAAAAAGACAACTCTGCGCGTTTTGTTTTATTCACCAGTTTCCTGCAGCTCATGTGAAACTCTCCCCCTTCCCTGAAAAACACAGGCAGCATTCCTTTTCAGCAGCTAATTCCAGAAGTAAGCAGCTCTGATAGCAACTTTGCATTAGTAAACACTCTCATCCATGGCCCAAGGCTGCAAAACCGCGCTGGCTGCACTACAGTTCCTCCACAGGGGCCCTTTGGTGCTCTTTAATGCAGCTACAGCAGCGTGTGTAGTGCCTGTTTTCCCAAACACCGCTAACACCATGTTTCTATTGATATCGTGAAGTAGGAGGCATTGACGAGGGTGAATGTAAATGCAGAAACCTCCGTCCTGTACTCCACAAACAGTTTGTGCAATACTCATTATCTGAAGTCTCTCCTTTTGGTTCACTAAAGCAAAAAAAATAAAATAAAAAATAACCAAACCTTCCAAAGCACATCTAAAAAAAAAAAAAAACACTTAACTCCTGTGGGATCTCAGCAAGATAGAGAAGAGGAGGAGAGGCTAGCAATACAAATAACACAGAGGCTGAACTATCAAACCAAATTTGTACCACTTAGAGCAGCGCAGCAAAGATCTATTAGTATTCTAAAGGCTTGATCCCGAGAGCGAAGCCTTATGAAATCACTTCCACAGCTGCTCCGCAAAAACCACTTTGCACATCCCACAGAAGAAACGCATGCACGGGTGAGCAGAGGTTTCCTTGGAAGGTGGCGTTTGCTCACACATTTTCACCAGCGCCTGTGCAGACGTGATGTCACCGAAAACAATAGCTTGCACAAATTTCAGGGGAAAATGGGTTTTGTTTTTTTTTTTAAATCATAGAAAACTCTTAGACGGCAGCCGATTTGTTCGGTAGCTCGGAGCAAATCAGCTGCCGTCTCTCTTATTCATTCGCAAACACTTTTCACCGTCTTGTCCCTTATTCACACACACATACGCAGTAACGGTTACAATCACTCTCCTTACATATACATGCTAATTATGTGGTCATGATG
Organism: Poecilia formosa; assembly: GCF_000485575.1. Classification (NCBI taxonomy): domain Eukaryota; kingdom Metazoa; phylum Chordata; class Actinopteri; order Cyprinodontiformes; family Poeciliidae; genus Poecilia; species Poecilia formosa. The sequence continues at coordinate 449,397 of NW_006799970.1, read as the reverse complement.
TCACCCACCCAGAACATAAGCCTTCTTCTGTTTTACCACAAGTGAGGTCACTTGTTCGTGGTTTGTGTGTGTGTGTGTGTGTGTACTCTTTTAAAGTCTATTTAAAGGAACTTGTTTCGACAGACGCACAGAAACAAATTCAAGGTCTGGGTTAATTGATCAAAATGCGCAGCTAATAGATGAGGGACTGTGGTCCCATGGTTTACACTGTCCACCCAGACCCACTCTGTGCAGGCACGCAAGTACTTTCCATCAGCGGTAATGGACCTTGACCAGGTCTCATAAATAATTACCATCAACTGGCCTTGTCTGAACAACCAAGGCAGTCGCGTGTGGGTCAGAGGAATGGATGGAGGGATTGACGGATGGATGGATTTGTTAGTGGGCAGACAGATGAGAGAAACTATATAAGACACAAATACTAACTCCACAATTGTTTGAAGAAAAAGATCAATCACACCCATGCATTATTTCAAGCTGTTAATAAATAATTATTGTAGCAAAATGAATACAAACACAAATTTGCAATCCAAAAATTTTTTGTTTGGTTTTTTTAAGCTTTATTTTACCAGAATTTTAAAAAAAAATTCATTGCGATTTGAAAACCTGTTTTCCAAGGGAGTCTTGAACAAGAGGCAGCAACAAAAACAACACAAAAAGTCAAGTTTCACATGACTGTTCATTCATGAAATAAGGAGTTTTATACAAACATCAGTTAGAGAGAGTATTTTTAAGCAGAAAGTATAATACAGAGTACTTCAGTAAAGGTACTGGATAATCACTGAGTTATTTTTCAAAATAAAAGCTTGACATCGGCGCGAGAAAGCGGGAAAACCTCTTAATACCTGTGCTTGATTTGTGAATAATATAATTTCCTTGTTTGTAGCAAATTGTTAGGCAACAAGAGTAATGTTGAACCCATCTAAAGACTATAGCAGGTGAATTTATAGCACTGAGAGTCATGCTTAGCACCTCGTTCTTCATGACATGATAGGGTGAATTGAGACGATGAAGACTTAAGTTGCTTAAAGTGATGCATACTTATGAGACAGGATGGTGGCATTCATGAAAATAAGAATGAAACCACATACAGTTCAGAAACTTGAGCAGAACTGAAGACAGAACTAATTGCTTAACTTTGTAGTTCTGCAGACCACCACTGTTAATAATAGGACACGACAAAATAGATACTCGTGACAAAAATTTATGAAATGTATTAAGAATCGAGAGCTAAAAACAGAACATACAAGTCTAGAAATTAGGCTTATTCCAACAAAATTTAAATTGACTGACTTTATTTACGTTATGCGTCTTTATGATTATCTACATTTTTGCTACATAAATGTAAGAGGTTGGATTTTTTTTATATTGATGAATGTAATAATGAGGAACAACATCAAATAACATAAAGTACATTTCGGAATTTGGCTGATCCTGACTTGTTGATCATTAGATGTGGCTGATCAAGGAAACACCAGTTATATGTGAGTTTGTCTTATGTTCAAAGTGAAGTGGTCCCCAATAGTCAAACCTGTGTATGGTTTGGATATTTATTAATTTGAAACTGAACTGGGATATCTTAAAAATAAGGTGTATGCAGGATTATGTCGGTGTGGACTAGAAGATCATAAATCGATCTATTGGCAACAATCCATACTTGAGGTAATATTTTCATTGTATGGCTATATTTGATTAATTACATTTCTTCATTAATTTACTTCAAAGATAAGAGACTATGCAACTTTATGTCAAGCTGAGTAAATATGTGTCATTACAGTTGTCTCAGCATTATGGGTGAATTTAGTTGAAAATAATAGAACTGTATGCTATTCTATATGAACAGAGGGTAATGGCCAAAACAAATTTATTTCTAGCTTCTGGAAAGGCAAACATCTTTAGCCAGTTATCACGGGAAACCAGCTTTTAAGCTTCAAACCATTTTACAATATTTGGATGAATGAATGAATGAATGAATGGATGGATGGATGGATGGATGGATGGATGGATGGATGGATGGATGGATGGATGGATGTGCCTCTGCAACAGAGACTGATAAAACCCAAAACTTAGAGAGGTTAGTATGATTGGTTTTATTTTTTTAATCGAGGTCCATGAGCAGAATCAACACCAAAGCAACCGCCTGTATAAGAATCCTAAAGTATCTTCCTTAAGACCACTGCTGTGTGGCACAGTCTCCATCCCTGCCTCCTCTGGGGGTAAAAAAAACATCAGTGCTATCTCACCTTCTGTCTTTGGAGCGAGAACGGCTCCTACGAGTGGATCTCCTGCTGCGGCTACTCCTCACCCGGCTCCCAGAAGAGGAGGAAGACGAGGAGGACGAAGAACGGCGACGCTGTTTTCTTTTCCTCCGGCTCCGACTGTCATCCTCGCTGTCAGAGGAGCGCCGACCCATGCTGGCTACCGGTCAGCTGGGATAACAACGGCGTTGAGATGCGGTGAAAAAATACTACATTAAACATGGAAGATCAGCTGTCAAACACAATGTTTACATTGACTCGGCTCATTTAGAGCTCATTTAACATTGTCACTCAATAACGACCGCATTCAGAAAGGAGGTCTGTGTGTCAAATATATCATTGATTAAGCAGCAACGACTCTGTAGTGCCATAATGCAATAAAACCTGTGTGATTCATAGGTCTCATTGATATCTATTGAGGCTACGAGCAGGCTAACTGTGCTAACCAAACTAGCTAAAAATACATAACTTCAAAACACAGCGTTTTAAGAAGAGTATTTAACCTTCGTGTCGGTTTATTTGCGTGTCATTTCAGTAGCTCAGCTGTACATTAAGGTTCATTGAAGTAAAACAGATAGAAACCTGATAGTGAACGTCTCGCTCCTCTCTTTTACACCATTGAATTCCCCACGACTGGAGCGACGCACTGCTTACTAGGCTCTACTCATCAAGCACGGAAACATCGATCAAATTCAGGAATTAAGAGTTGAACACAAAACAATCGATTGAAGCGTTTTATGTATTTTAATGTTCATTGTTTGGTTTATATAAATATATAATGTTGTTGTTGTTTTGTTTTTTGTTTTTTTTACTCCAGCAGCAGTAGTTTTTTGTTTAATTTTTTTTAAAAGGTGATTTTGAAAAATATATTTTTAAATTAAATCCATCTTACATGTGTGTTGTCAAAATGCTTCAATGTCTTTGTTGTGGCTCTTTTTCAAAGCAAATGTTTGCTACTGACTATCTAACTGTTTCAAATTATCCCCAGTCTTCTCCTTCTTTAAAAAAGAAAAAGAAAAATATAAAATAATCCAGGAAATTTCTGGGAAAGCCAATCATTTTTTACAACTGGACACAGTTGTAAATAAATTGTCTTTATACTTTGTTCAGAGTATTGTAGTATGTAAAAACAAATAAATAAAATCTGCCAGTATATGTTTAAAAAAGCATAAAGTCAGAAATCACTATAAAACTAATTTACATATAAAATGTTAAATGATGATTTGTTAAATGATGATTTGCACAACAAATCCTCATTTTTTTGTATCACTGTATTCCCAGAGCAGAAAACCAATTTTACTTATGTGTCAAATGGAGTTCTCTCTGGGGGCCCTTGTTACTTTGGAGTACAGAGTTATTAGTTTCCATATGCCTTGAACTGGCTCTACAAATTGGATTGCATGCAACTTGATTGTAGGTGAGCTTTATGTTGTGTTTTTCCATTTTTCTTCAAAATTTTAATTTGATATATCTGTTTGTAAATAAACAGAATAATTTAACTCAGCTGAAAGTCAAAATTAAGCAGCAACAGTTTTTAAGGGGTAAGAGGGTTGTGCAATTTTTTTCTAAAACACAAAAAAGTAAACGCAAAGACAAGTTTCAACAAAAAAGCTAATAGACTACTCCAGAAACAGCAAAAAAACAAAAAACAAAACAAAAAAAACCCCACTAGACTACTTCTAAAACGCATACTCTTCTAGCCTAATTCTGATATATGTACAAACAGATGCTTCTAAAATGTGTGGAAAAGCAAGCTCGCATTTAAATAATAATACAACTGCTAGTTCATTTTTAAAATGTGTAAAATCTGAAGCCCAGAAACGCCAAACTTTCTGGACCAACTTCACTGACTCTCAAGATTCATGGGGAGGGTCAAAAATCTGATAATAAGATTCCAGTGATATCTGAAATGCTAAGAAACAAATGTATTAGTAGACTAATACATTTTGGCTTGCATTTCAAAACACTAATCTGATAAAGCTCACAAATCGAAATGTGCTGGATTGCTAATAACGATGTTTCTTAGCACTTAAAGTGTTGCTGGAGTCTTCATCTTATAAAATCAGCACCTTTACACAAACACTTGTAAAAACCTGCTAGCTATAAAAATTGTGTAAAAATTGCGGAATAAATACTAGTCTACTGAGCAGCCAAAAAAAAAACATTTTTTTTGACCATACTGACTTACATATAATTTTAAATAATTTTGTTTGTGCAGAAACAAATGCCTTTGTAATCATGATCAGTGAGACAACGTCCCTGCTCTTGGGGGCCACCTGCTGGTTTGGAGGCCAATAGCAGCTGCTTAGTTTACTGGTCTATTTGGCTGCACTGTTTGTATGTAACGTGATAGCAGGTAGCCTTTAACTTGAAATAGCTCTGTATAAGTAAACTGAATAGTTTAGTTATCCTGACTAAACTAGTCAGTCATATAAAAACGCGTAAAAAGGAATTCATTTATTTATTTGGTTAGTTTTGTTTGTTTTACCATTTGTGCAGATTTTTCATCTGCAGTTTCAGACTGAAAACATTTCAAAGAAATATATGTATGAACTAGCGCTCCGAGCTTCTAGCATTGTCTTTTTGATCTGGCTCCACTCTACCAATATCTTAAGAAATGCATATTTATCTGAAAAATGTCAGCGAGCGTTTACGCGAGCTCATCCGCTCAGATAATAACAACACACAGTCTAAACTCCAAGGTCAGACAGAGCGCACGGGCAATTTGCAGTAAAGTAGAATAATTAATTGCTCGGATGAAGTTTTAAAACACACACCGGAGCTGAAGGTGAAACGACTAATATTGTATACCGACTGATGGATCAACAGCGTGCACGGGCTGTAAATAGCTGATGAGAAACAAAGTAATCGGAGTGCGCACTGCAAATAGATAAAATAATCTGTTTAACGCTATCTGAATGCGTCCATGCTTTCAGATGCGGCGGGATTAATAGTAATTAATGACTAAGGTCCGAGTAGAAGTGCCGTTAATAATTAATTAGGGGACTTGTTCGGGCTCTCCGTGTAGAAATGGGGCTTTTTATAGATTATCAATAAACATGCTTAATTTTGCATCATACTCAACCCAACGCTTTTCAAAATCCAGCTGTACCCCATTTCCTCTATTAAATATATGTATGAACTATATATATATATA